>NW_023331688.1:0-35698 GCF_011100685.1 Canis lupus familiaris
CTATTATCCTCTCTGGCGTGACTCAGGCCTGGTGAATCTGGTCCTCACCTGGGAATCATTGGTACCTGGTGACTCTGTTCCACACCTGAGCCTCACCTGGACATTATGACTCTGAAACCTCTCTGGGCCTCATCCTGACCTGGTGACTCTGGTCCCCATCTGGATGTCACCTGGACCAGGTGATTCTGGTACCCCTCTAGGGCTCAACCAGATCTGGTGTCTCGGGTCCTCAACTGGGACTCGGCTGGACTTAGTGAATATGCTCCATCTTGGCCTCATTTGGACCGGTTACTCTGGTCCCTACCTGGGCATCATGGGGACCTGGTTCCACTGCATGGCCTGCAGGTTGTCCTCACCTGGACCTGGTAACTCTGGTCCCTACCTTGGCATTATCGGGACCCGGTTACTTTGCATGGCCTGCAGGTAGGCCTCACCTGGACCTGGTGAGTGGGGTTGCCACTTGGGCCTCACGCATACCTGGTGACACAGGCCCCTACGTGGGCCTGACTTGGACCTGTGTATCTGGTAATTCTGGTCACCACCTGGGAATTCTGGACCTGGTGAATCTGGTAACTCTGGTCACCACCTGGGAATCACTGGACCTGGTGAATCTGTGTCCCCATCTGGGCCTCACCCAGTCCTCGTGACTTTTTTCCCCACCTGGACCTGATTGCTGTGGACTCCTTCTTAGCCTCACCTGGAACTGTTGACTCTGATCCTAACTGGGCCTCACCAGATCTGTTGACTCTGGTCCTCACCTGTGGACCATTATGACCTGGATACTGTTCCACACCTGAGACTCACCTGGACATGATGACTCTGGATCCCCTCTGGGCCTCTCCCTGACATGGTGACTCTGGTCCCCATCTGGAAGGCACCTAGTCCAGGTGAATCTGGTACCCCTCTATGCCTCAACTAGACCTGGTGACTCTGGTCCTCTACTGGGCCTCAACGGGACGTAGTGAATATGCTCCCCACCTTCGCCTCATCTGGACCTGGTGACTCTGGCTCCACCTGGGCCTCACCTGTAACTGGTGACTCGGATCCTAAGCATGGCCTCACCTGACCTGGTGTCTGTGTTTCCCATCGGGACCTCATGTCTCTGGTCCTCATGTCTCTGGTCCTCATGTCTCTGGTCCCACCTGGGCCTCACCAGGACCTGGTGTCTCTGTACCCACCTGGGTAGCATCAGGATATGGTTACACTTCAGTAACAGTGACCCAGCCGTACCTATTAACTCTGGTCTTCACCTGGGCCACACCTGGACATGGTGGCACTGGTTCCCTCTTGGATCTCACGTGGACATGTGATTCAGATCCCTGCCTGATCCTCACCTGTAAGGTGATTCTCGTTCCCACATGGACATCATGTGGATCTGGTGGCTGCAGTGTTTCTAGCTTCTCATGTACCTCGTGACTCTGGTCCCCACCAGGGCCTCACCGGTACCTGTTGTGTGTGGTTGCCACCTGCACCTCACCTGGACCTGGTGATTCTGGTCTGCGCCTGAGACTACCCTGGATCTGGTGACTGTTGTCCCCACCTGGGCTTCACCTGGATTTTGGGCTCTCGTTCCCATCTGAGGCTCACCTGGCCCTGTTGACCATGGTCCTCAACTGGGCAAAATTGGGACCCGGTGACTGTGATCCACAACTGGTCCTCACCTGGAACAGGTGACTCTGGTCTCCCTCTGGGTGTCACCGTGCCCTAGTGACTGTGAACCCCACTTTGGCCTGACTTGGACCTCCTGACCATGGTTGCCACCTGCGCCTGACCTCGAACTGTTGACTCTGGTTCTTTCAAGGGCCTCCCCTGGACGTGGTGATCCTGGTGCCCACATGGGCCTGACCTGGACCTGGGGACTCTTGTCACCACCGGGAACTCACCTGGACCTGCTTACGGTGTTCCACACCTGGGCCTCAAGTAGACCTGTTGACCATGGTCCCCAAGCCAGCCTCACATGGACATGTTGCCTCTGATCCCCACCGGGGCTTCACGTGTACCTGGTAACTCTGGTCCTCATCTGGGTCTCATCTGGACCTAGCGACTCTGGTCCCTCCCTTGGCTTCACCTGGATCTGGTGACTCTGGTCCCCACCTGGACTTCACCTGGATCTTCTGACTCTGGTCCACACCTGGACCTGACCTGCATCTGGTGACTCTGGTCCTCAGTTTGGCCTCATCTGGATCTGACATCTCTCGTCCCCACTTTGACCTAACTCAGAACTGCTGAATCTTGCCCCACCTCGGCCGCACCCAGACTTGGTGACTCTTGTCCCCAGCTATGCCTCAATTCGACCTGATGAATCTGCTCCTCACGTGGGCCTCACATGGACCTGGGACTCAGCTGGATAGAGTGGCTCTGGTTCCCACAAGGGGCTCACCTGATATAGCTGACTGTGGTCTTATTCTATGCCTCACCTGGTCCTAGCGATTCTGTTCCCATCTGGGCCTGTGGCCCTAGTGACTCTGGTCCTCACCCAGGAATCATTAGGACCTGGATACTCTATTCCACACCTGTGCCTCACATTGACCATGGACCTCTCGTCCCATTCTGGGACTCAAACTAAACTAGTTACTGGTTCCCCTTTGGGCCTCACCCTTACCTGGTAACTCTGGTCACGCTTTGGGCTTCACTTCACCAGATGAACCACACCTGGACCTGGTGACTGTGGTGTTCTTGTATACTCACATGTACCTGGTGACTCCAGTCCCCACTAGGGCCTCACCTGGATCTGGTGACTCTGGCCCGCCGGTTTGCCTCACCTAGACCTGGTGAGTGGGGTTGCCACCTAGGCCTCACACATAGCTGGTGACTCAGGTCCCCACGTGAGCCTCTTGGACCTGGTGAATCTGGTCGTTACCTGGTCCTTTCCGAGACCCGGGGACTCTATCCCCACCTGGGCCTCACCTGGACCTGGTGAATCTGGTCCCATCTGGGTCTCACCCTCGTCTGGTGACTTTGTTCCCCACCTGGACCTGATTGCTGTGAACTCTTTCTTGGCCTCACCTGCAACTGGTGACTCTGATCCTATCTGCGCCTCACCCAGATCTGGTGACTCTGGTCCTCACCTGGGCATCATTGGTACCTGGTGACTCTCTTCCTCACCTGAGCCTCACCTGGACCCGATGACTCTGGAACCACTCTGAGCCTCCCCCTGACCTGGTGACTCTCGTCCCCATCTGGATATCACCTGGACCAGGTGATTCTGGTACCCTTCTAAGACTCAAGTAGATATGGTGAAACTGGTCCTCAACTGGACCTCACCTGGACCTAGTGAATATGCTCCATCTGGGCCTTATATGGACCTGGTGACTCTGGTCCCTACCTGGGCATCATCGGGATATGGTTCCACTGCATCGCCTGCAGATTGGCCTCAACTGGACCTGGCAAATCTGGTCCCTACCTGAGCATCACCGGGACATGGTTCTTCTGCATGGCCTGCAGGTTGGCCTCACCTGGACCTGGTGAGTGGGGTTGCCACCTGGGCCTCCTCCATACCTTGTGACACAGGGCCCCACGTGGGCCTCCCTTTGACCTGGTGAATCTGGTCCTTACCTGGTCCTCACTCGGAACTAGTAAGTCTGGTCACAACATGGGAATCATCTGTACCTGGTGAATCTGGTCCCCATTGGGCCTCACTCAGTCCTGATGACTTTGTTCCCACCTGGACCTGATTGCTGTGGACTCCTTTTGGGCCTCACCTGGAACGGGTGACTCTGATCCTAACTGGGGCTCACCCAGATCTGGTGACTCTGGTCCTCACCTGTGGACCATTATGACCTGGATACTCTGTACCTCACCTGAGACTCACCTGGACATGATGATGCTGGATCCCCTCTGGGCCTCAGCCTGACATGGTGACTCTGGTCCCCATCTGGATATCACCAGAATCGGGTGACTCTGTTCCCCCTCTGGGACTCACCCAGTGCTGGGACACTGGTCCTCATCTGGGCACAACTGGACCTGGTGAATCTACTCCTCACTTAGGTCTCGTCTGGACTTTGTGACTTTTCCCACCTGGCATCAATGGGACATGGTTACTCTGTTCCCACTGGGCCTCACCTGGACATGATAACTTTGCTCCACACTTTGGCCTCAACTGGTCCTGATGACACTGATCCCCCCACCTAGGCCTCAAACTGAACCTGGTGACTGTGGTCCCCACCTGGGTCACACCTGGACTGGTGGTCTCGTTCTTACATGAACCACGCCTGGACCTGGTGACTTGGCGTTCTTGTAGACTCACTTTTACCTGGTGAATCTGGTCCCCACTAGGGACTCACGTGGATCTGGTGACTCTGGCCTGCAGGTTGGTCTCACCAGGACCTGGTGAGTGGGGTTGCCACCTGGGCCTCACCCATACCTGGTGACTCAAGTCCCTACGTGGGCCTCTTGGACCTGGTGAATCTTGTCCTTTCCCGGTCCTCTCCTAGACCCGGGGACTCTTGTCACCACCTGGGCCTCACCTGGACCTGGTGAATCTGGTCCCCATCTGGGCCTCACCCAGTCCTGGTGACTTTGTTCCCCACCTGGACCTGATTGCTGTGCCTTTTCTTGGCCTCACCCGGACTGGTGAGTCTGATCCTATCTGTGCGTCACCCAGACCGGGTGACTCTTGTCCTCACCTGGGCATCATTGGTACCTGGTGACTCTGTACCACACCTGAGCCTCACCTGGAAATGTTGACTCTGGAACCGCTCTGGGCCTCACCCTGACCTAGTGACTCTGGTCCCCATCTGGATATCACATGGACAAGGTGATTCTGGTACCCCCTAGGACTCAACAGATCTGGTGACTCTGGTCTTCAAAGGGGACTCACCTGTACATAGTGAATATGCTCCATCTGGGCCTCATTTGGACCTGGTGACTCTGGTCCATACCTGGGCATCATCGGGATATTGGTTCCACTGCATGCCCTGCAGGTTGGCCTCCCCTGGACCTGGTAAGTCTGGTCTCTACCTGGGCATCATCTTGATATGTTTCCACTGCATGGCATGCAGGTTGGCCTCACCTGGACCTGGTAAATATTCTCCCTACCTGGGCATCATTGGGATATGGTTTCACTGCATGGCCTGCAGGTTGGCCTCACCTGGACCTGGTGAGTGTTATTGCCACCTGGGCCTCACCCATACCTGGTGACTCAGGTCCACGTGGGCCTCTTGGACCTAGTGAATCTGGTCCTTACCTGGTCCTTTCCCAGAACGGGGACTCTGGTCAACACCTGTGCCTTACTGGACCTGGTGAATCTGTTACCCCTCTAGGCCTCAACAAGATCTGGTGACTCTGATCCTATCTGCGCGTCACCCCGACCTGGTGACTCTGGTCCTCACCTGAGCATCATTGGGACCTGGTGACTCTGTTCCACACCTGAGCCTCACCTGGACATGATGACTCTGGAACCTCTCTGGGACAACCCTGACCTGGTGACTGTGGTCCCCATCTGGATGTCACCTGGACCAGGTGATTCTGGTACCCTTCAGGCCTCAACCAGATCTGGTGACTCTGGTCCTCAACTGGGCCTCACTTGGACCTAGTGAATATGCACCATCTGGGCCTCTTTTGGACCTGGTGACTCTGGTCCCTACCTGGGGATCATCGGGACATGGTTCATCTTTATGGCCTGCAGGTTGCCTCACCTGGACCTGGGGTGCCTTGCCACCTGGCCTCACCATACCTGGTGACTCAGGTCCCCACGTGGGCCTCATTTGGACCTGGTGATCTGGTCCTTACCTGGTCGTCACCCGGAACTGGTATGTCTGGTCACCACCTGGGAATAACCTGGCCTGGTGAATCTGGTCCCCATCTGGGCCTCACCCAGTCCTTGTGACTTTGTTCCCCACCTGGACTTGATTGCTGTGGTCCCATTCTTGGCCTCACCTGGAACTGGTGACTCTGATCCTAATGGCCTCCCAGATCTGGTGACTCTGGTCCTCACCTGGGAGTTATTGGTACCTGGACTCTGTTCCACACCTGAGCCTCATCTGGAACTGATGACTCTGGCCCTTTCTGGTCTCACCCTGACTGGTGACTCTGGTCCCCATCTGGATGTCACCTGGACCAGGTGATACTGGTACTCCTCTAGGCCTCAACCCGATCTGGTGACTCTGGTCCTCAACTGGCCTCAACTGGACCTAGTGAATATGCTCCATCTGGGCCTGATTTGGACCTGGTAACTCTGGTCACTACCTCGGCATCATCGGGTCATGGTTCCACTGCATGGCCTACAGGTTGCACTCACCTGGACCTGCTTACTGTGTTCCACACCTGGGACTCAAGTAGACCTGTTGACCATGGTCCCCAAGCCTGCCTCACATGGACCTGTTGCCTCTGATCCCCACCGGGGCCTCACGTGAACTGGTAACTCTGGTCCTCACCTGGGCCTCATCTGGACCTAGTGACTCTGGTCCCCACCTGGACTTCACCTGGATCTGGTGACTCTGGTCCCCACCTGGACTTCCTGGATCTGATGACACTGGTCCACCTGGACCTCACTGGACCTGGTGACTCTGGTCCTCAGTTTGGCCTCACCTCCTGTTGTCTTTCTTCCCCACTTTGACCTAACTCAGAACTGCTGAATCTTGCCCCACCTAGGCCGCACCCAGACCTGGTGACTCTTGTCCACAGCTATGCCTCAATTCGACCTGTTGAATCTGGTCCTCACGTGGGTCTCACATGGACCTGGCACTCAGCTGGATAGAGTGGCTCTGGTTCCCACAGGGGCTCACCTGATACTGCTGAATGTGGTCTTATTCTATGCCTCACCAAGACCTGGTGATTCTGTTCCCCATCTAGGCCTGCATGGCCCTAGTAACTCTGTTCCTCACCCAGGCATCATTGGGACCTGGATACTCTATTCCACACCTGGGCCTCACTCTGACCAGGGACCTCTGGTCCCATTCTGGGCCTCAAACTAAACTGGTTACTCTGGTTACCCATCTGGGCCTCACCCTTACCTGGTGACTCTGGTCACCCCTTTGACTTCCCTTGGGCCTGGTGAATCTGGACCTTAGCTGGTCCGCACCTGGATGTCTGGTGACTGGTCGCCACCTGGGCCTCCCCTGGACTTTGGTGAATCCTGTTGCCAGTTCGCCTCACCTGGACCTTGTGACTGTGTTCCCATCTGGACCTCACATGGATCTGGTGGCTCTGGTTCCCATATTGGTCTCTCCTGGACCTGGTTCCTGTGGTCTCCATCTGGCCTCACCTGGAAAACAATGATTCTGATCCATATTTGGGCCTATCCTGGATCTGTTGTCTCTGGTCCTTACCTGGCCTCATTGGGACCTGGATACTCACTTATTTACCTGGGCCTCACCTGGACCTGGTGAATGTGGTCCCACCTGGGCCTCACTTGGACGAGGTGCCTGGTTCCCACAGGGATCTCACCTGGACCTGGTGACTCAGGTCCTCATATGGGCATCATGGGACCTGGTTTCTCAGTTCCACATCGGGGCCTCACCTGGACCTAGTGTACTCGTCCCCCTCTAGGCCTCACCCTGACGTGGTGACTCTGGTCTCCAGCTGGATATCACCAGAACCGGGTGACTCTGGTCCCCCTCTGGGACTCACCCGGAGCTGGGGACACTGCTCCTCAACTGGGCCTCAACAGAACCTGGTGAATCTACTCCTCACTTAGGCCTCGTCTGGACCTTGTGACTCTTTTCCGACCTGGCATCAATGGGACATGGTTACTCTGTTCCCCACCTGGCCTCACCTGGACATGATAATTTGCTCCGCACTTTGGCCTCAACTGGTCCTGATGACTCTGGTCCCCCACCTAGTCCTCAATCTGGACTGTTGACTGTGGTCCCCACCTGGGTCTCACCTGGACCTGGTGACTCTCGTTCCCACATGAACCACACAGGACCTGGTGACTGTGGTGTTCTTGTAGACTCACATTTACCTGGTGACTGGTCCCCATTAGGGCCTCACCTGCAACTCGTAACTCTGGTCCATACCTGGGCATTATCGGGACCGTTCCTCTGCATGGCCGGAAGGTTGGCCTCCCCTGGACCTGGTGAGTGGGGTTGACATCTGGGCCTCACCCATACCGGTGACACAGGTCCCCACGTGGGCCTCACTTGGACCTGGTGAATCTGGACCTTACCTGGTCCTCACCCGGAAATGGTAACTGTGGTCACCACCTGGGAATCACCTGGACCTGGTGAATCTGGTCCCCATCTGGGCCTCACCCAGTCCTGGTGACTTTGTTCCCCACCGGGACCTGATTGCTGTGGACAATTCTTGGCCTCACCTGGTACTGGTGAGTCTGATGCTATGTGGGCCTCACCCAGATCTGGTGACTCTGGTCTTCACCTGGGACCATTATGACCTGGATACTCTGTTCCACACCTGACCCTCACCTGGACATGATGACTCTGGATCCCCTCTGGGCCTCACCCTGACATGGTGACTCTGGTCCCCATCTGGATGTCACCTAGACCAGGTGAATCTGGTACCCCTGTAGGCCTCAACTAGACCTGGGCATTTTGGTCCTCAAATGGGCCTCACCGGGACCTAGTGAATATGCTCCCCACCTGCGCCTCATCTGGACCTGGTGACTCTGGTTCTACCTGGGCATCATCGGGACATGGTTACTCTATTCCCCACTGGGACTGACCTGATCTGGTAACTCTGGTCCTGACCTTGGCCTCTTCTGTCCCAGGTGACTCTGGCTCCACCTGGTCCTCGCCTCTAGCTGGTGACTTGATCCTAAGCATGGCCTCACCAGACCTGGTGACTGTCGTTCCAATGGAACCTCACCTGGACCTCATGTCTCTGGTCCCTCCTGACCCTCACCAGGACCTGGTGTCTCTGGTACCCACCAGGGTAGCATAAGGATATGGTTCCACTGTTCACTAACAGTGACACAGGCGGAACTATTAACTCTGGTCTTCCCTGGGCCACACCTGGACAGGGTGTCACTGGTTCCCACCAGGGTCTCACCTGACATGTTGTGTCGGATCCCCACCTGGTCCTCACCTGTAACTGGTGATTCTCGTTCCCACTGGACATCATGTGAACCTGGTGCTGCAGTGTTTCTAGTTTGTCATGTACCTCGTGACTCTGGTCCCCCACCAGGGCCTCACCGGGACCTGGTGAGTGTGGTTGCCACCTGCACCTCACCTGGACCTGGTGATTCTGTCTGCACCTGAGACTACCCTGGATCTGGTTACCTCTGGTCCCACCTGGCTTCACTGTTTTTTGGGGACTCCGGTCCCCATCTGTGTCTCACATGGCCCTTTTGACCATGGTCCTCCACGGGGCAAAATTGGACACGGGACTGTGTTCAACAACTGGACCTCATCTCGACCAGGTCACTCTGGTCCCCTCTGGGTGGTCACCGGCCCTATAGACTGTGAACCCCACTTTGGCCTGACTTGGACCTGCTGACCCTGGTTGCCCACCTACGCCAGACCTCGAACTTTTGATCTCTGGTTCTTTCAAAGGGCCCCCCCTGTACCTGGTGATCCTTGTCCCCACCTGCTCCTCAAGCTGGACGTGGTGACACTTGTCCCAACCGGGGACTCACCTGGACCTGCTTACTGTGTTCACCTGGGCCTCAAGTAGACATGTTGACCATGGTCCCCAAACCGGCCTCACATGGACCTGTTGCCTCTAATCCCCACCGGGACCTCACGTGTACCTGTAACTCTGGTCCTCACTGGGCGTCATCTGGACCTAGTGACTCTGGTCCCCACCTGGGCTTCACCTGGATCTGGTGACTCTGGTCCCCACCTGGACTTCACCTGGATCTGGTGACTCTGGTCCCAACTGTACCTCTGCTGGACCTGGTGACTCTCTTTCAAACATGGACCTCACCTGGATCTGGTGACTAGTCCTCAGTTTGGCCTCACCTGGACCTGGCGTCTCTCGTCCCCACTTTGACCTAACTCAGAACTGCTGAATCTTTCCCCAATTAGGCCGCACCCATACCTGGTGACTCTTGTCCCCAGCTATGCCTCAATTCGACCTGATGAATCTGGTCCTCACGTGGGCCTCACATGGACCTGCTACTCAGCTGGATAGAGTGGCTCTGGTTCCCACATTGGGTTCACCTGATACTGGTGACTGTGGTTTTATTCTATGCCTCACCAGGACCTAGTGATTCTGTACCCCATATGGGCCTGCATGGTCCTAGTGACTCTGGTCCTCACCCAGGCATCACTGGGACCTGGATACTCTATTCCACATCTGGGACTCACTCTGACCAGGGACCTCTGGTCCCATTCTGGGCCTCAAACTAAACTGGTTACTCTGGTTCCCCCTCTGGGACTCACCCTTACCTGGTGACTCTGGTCACCCCTTGGGCTTCACTTGGGCCTGGTGAATCTGGTCCTTAGCTGGTCCGCACCTGGATGTGGTGACTGTTCGCCACCTGGTCCTCACCTGGACTTGGTGAATCCTGTTGCCACCTGCGCCTCACCAGGACCTTGTGACTGTGGTCCCACCTGGACCTCACCTGGATCTGGTGGGTCTGGTTCCCATATGGGGGTCTCCTGGACTGGTTCCTGTGGTCTCCATCTGCCTCAGCTGAAACACAATGACTCTGATCCATATTTGAACCTCTACTGGACCTGTTGACTCTGGTCCTTACCTGGGCATCTTTGGGAGCTGGATACTCTTATATAACTGGGCCTCACCGGGACCTGGTGACTGTGGTCCCACCTGGCCCTCACCGGGACGAGGTGACTCGTTCCCACAGGGACCTCACCTGGACCTGGTGACTCAAGTCCTCATATGGGCATCATGGGACCTGGTTTCTCAGTTCCACATCGGGGCCTCACCTGGACCTAGTGATTCTCGTCCCCCTCTGGACCTCACCCTGACGTGGTGACTCTGGTCCCCACCTGGATATCACCAGAACCGTGTGAGTCTGTTCCCCTCTGGGACTCACCCAGAGCTTGGGATATTGGTCTTCAACTGGGCCTCAACAGGACCTGGTGAATCTACTCCTCACTTAGGCCTCGTCTAGACCTTGTGACTCTTTTCCCACCTGGCATCAATGGGACATGGTTACTCTGTTCCCCACCTGGGCCTCACCTCCACATGATAACTTTGCTCCACACTTTGGCCTCAACTGGTCCTGATGACTTTGTTCCCCACACCTATGCCTCAGTCTGGACCTGGTGACTGTGGTGCCCACCCGGGTCTCACCTGTACCTCGTGATTCTCGTTCCCACATGAACCTCACCTGGACCTGGTGACTGTGGTGTTCTTGTAGACTCACATTTACCTGTGACACTGGTCCCCAAGGGCCTCACCTGGATCTGGTGACTCTGGCCTGCCGGTTGGCCTCACCTTGACCTGGTGAGTGGGTTGCTTCCTGGGCCTCACACATAGCTGGTGACTCAATTCCCCTCGTGGGCCTCTTGGACCTGGTGAATCTGGTCCTTACCTGGTCCTGTCCCAGACCCGGGGACTCTGGTCACCACCTGGGCCTCACCTGGACCTGGTGAATCTGGTCCCCATCTGGGCCTCACCCAGTCCTGGTGACTTTGTTCCCCACGTGGCCCTCTATTGCTGTGGACACTTTCTTGGCCTCACTGGACTGGTGACTCTGATCCTATCTGCGCTTCCACCCAGATCTGGTGACTCTGGGCCTCACCTCTGATCATTGGTACCTGGTGACTCTGTTCCACGCCTGAGCCTAACCTGGACATGATGACTCTGGAACCACTCTGGGCCTCTCCCTGACATGATGCCTCTGGTCCCCATCTGGATGTCACCTGACGAGGTGATTCTGGTACCCCTCTAAGCCTCAACCAGATCTGGTGACAGTGGTCCTCAACTGGGCCTCACTGGACCTAGTGAATTTCTCCATCTGGGTCTCATTTGGACCTGGAGACTCTGGTCCCTACCTGGGCATCATCGGGACATGGTTCACACTGCATGGCCTGCATTTGGCCTCACTTGGACCTGGTTAACTACTGTCCCTACCTGGCATTATCGGCACTGGTTCTGCATGGACCTGCAGGTTGGCCACACCTGGCCTGGGGAGTGGGGTTGCCACCGAGTCTCACCCATGCTTGGTGACACAGGTACCCACGTGGGCTCACTTGGACCTGGTGAATCTGGTCCTTACCTGGTCGTCACCCGGACCTGGTAACTCTGGTCACCACCTGGGTATCACCTGGACCTGGTGAATCTGATCCCCATCTGGGCCTCAACCAGTCCTCGTGACTTTGTTCCCCACTTGGACCTGATTGCTGTGGACTCCTTCTTGGCCTCACCTGAACTGGTGACTCTGATCCTAACTGGGGCTCACCCAGATCTGGTGACTCTGGTCCTCACCTGTGGACCATTATGATCTGGATCTCTGTTCAACACCTGAGCCTCACTGGACATGATGACTCTGGGGTCCCCTCTGGGCCTCACCCTGACATGGTGACTCTGCTCCCCATCTGGATGTCCACCTAGACCAGGTGAATCTGGTACCCCTCTAGGACTCAACTAGACCTGGGGATTCTGGTCCTGAAGTGCGCCTCACCGAGACCTATAGAATATGCTTCCCACCTGCTACTCATCTGGACTTGGTTGACTCTGGTTTCTACCTGTGCATCATCGGGACATGGTTACTCTATTCCCCACTGGGACTACCTGATCCTGGTAACTCTGGTCCTGACTTTGGCATCTTCTGTACCAGGTGACTCTGGCTCCTCCTGGGCCTCACCAGTAACTGGTGACTTGATCCTAAGCATGGCCTCACCTGACCTGGTGACTGTGTTTTCCCATCGGGACCTCACCTGGACCTCATATCTCTGGTCCCACTGGGCCTCACCGGGACCTGGTGTCTCTGGTACCCACAGGGTAGAATCAGGATATGGTTACACTGTTCACTAACAGTGACCAGCCGGACCTATTAACTCTGGACTTCACCTGGGCCACACCTGGACATGGTGACACTGGTTCCCACCTGGGTCTCACCTGGACATGGTGAGTCGGATCCCCACCTGGTCCTCACCTGTAACTGGTGATTCTCGTTCCCATATGGACATCCTGTGGACCTAGTGGCTGCAGTGTTTCTAGCTTCTCATGTACCTCGTGACTCTGGTCCCCACCAGGGCCTCACCGGGACCTGGTGAGTGTGGTTGCCACCTGCACCTCACCTGCAGCTGGTGATTCTGGTCTGCATCTGAGACTACCCTGGATCTGGTGACTATGGTCCCAATCTGGGCTTCACCTGGATTTGGGCACTCCGATTCCCATCTGGGCCTCACCTGGCCCTGTTGACCATGGTCCTCAACTGGGCAAAATTGGGACCCGGTGACTGTGTTCCACACCTGGACCTCACCTGGACCAGGTGACTCTGGTCCCCCTCTGGGTCTCCACCGTGCTCTAGTGACTGCGAACCCCACTTTGGCCTGACTGGACCTGCTGACCCTGGTTGTCACCTGCGCCTGACCTCGAACTGTTGACTCTGGTTCTTTCAAGGGCCTCCCCTGGACCTGGTGATCCTGGTCCCCACCTGGGCCTTACCTGGACCCTGGTGACTCTTGTCACCACCGGGGACTCACTTGGACCTGGTTACAGTGTTCCACACTGGGCCTCAAGTAGAACTCTTGACCATGGTCCCCAAGCCTGCCTCACATGGACCTGTTGCCTCTGATACCTACCTAGCGCCTCACGTGTACCTGGTAACTCTGGTCCCTCACCTGGGCCTCATCTGGACCTACTGACTCTGGTCCCCACCTGGGCTTCACCTGGATCTGGTGACTGTGATCCCCACCTGGACTTCACCTGGATCTGGTGACTCTGGTCCCCACCTGGACCTCTCCTGGACCTGCTGACCTGGTAACTGTGGTCCCCACTTGGGTCTCTTGGACCTGGTGACTCTTTTTCCGACATGAACCACACCTGGATCTGGTGACTGTGGTGTTCTTGTAGACTCACATTTATCTAGTGACTCTGGTCCCCACTAGGGCCTCACGTGTATCTGGTGACTCTGGTCTGCAGGTTGGCCTCACCTGGACCTGGTGAGTGGGGTTGCCACCTGGGACACACCCATACCTGGTGACTCAGGTCCCCACATGTGCCTCTTTGACCTGGGTGAATCTGGTCCTTACCTGGTCCTCTACTAGACCTGGGGACTCCGGTCACCACCTGGGCCTCACCTGGACCTGGTGAGTGAAATCTGTCTCCATCTGGGCCTCACCCAGTCCTGGTGACTTAGTTCCCCACTTAGTCCTGATTGCTGTGGACTCTTTCTTGGCCTTACCTGGAACTGGTGGCTCTGAACCTATCTGCACGTCACCCAGATCTGGTGACTCTAGTCCTCAACTGGGCCTCACCTGGACCTAGTGAATATGCTCCATCTGGGCCTCATTTGGGCCTGGTGACTCTGTTCCCTACCTGGGCATCATCGGGACATGGATCCACTGCATGGCCTGCAGGTTGGCCTCACCTGGACCTGGTAACTCTGGTCCCTACATGGGCATCATCGGGACATGGTTCCTCTACATGGCCTGCAGGTTGGCCTCACCTGGACCTGGTGAGTGGGGTTGCCACCTTGAGCCTCACCCATACCTGGTGACAAAGGTCCCCACGTGGGCCTAGATTGGACCTTGTGAATCTGTCCTTACCTTATACTCACCCGGAACTGGTAAACTCTGGTCACCACCTGGGCCTCACCCTGACTTGGTGATTCTGGACCCATCTGGATTTCACCTAGACCAGGTGAATCTGGACCACTCTACGCCTCAACTAGAACTGGTGACTCTTGTCCTCAACTTGGCATCACCGGGACCTAGTGAATATGCTCCCACCTGCGCCTCATATGGACCTGGTGACTCTGGTTTCTTCCTGGGCATCATCGGGACATGGTTACTCTATTCCCCACTGGGACTGACCTGATCCTGGTAACTCTTGTCCTGACTTTGGCCTCTTCTGTACCAGGTGACTCTGGCTCAACCTGTGCCTCACCTGTAACTGGTGACTCTGATCCTAAGCATGGTCTCACCTGACCTGCTGACTGCGGTTCCCATGGGAACCTCACCTGGACCTCATGTCTCGGGTCCCTCTTGGGCCTCACCAGGACCTGGTGTCTCTGGTAACCATCTATGTAGCATCAGGTTATGGTTACCACTGTTCACTATCAGGGGACTCTGGTCCCCATCTGGATGTCACCTGGACCAGGTGATACTGGAACCCCTCTAGGCCTCAACCAGTTTCTGGTGACTCTGGTCCTCAACTGGGCCTCACATGGACCTAGTGAATATGCTCCATCTGGGCCTCATTTGGACCTGGTGACTCTGGTCCCTACGTGGGCAACATCGCGACCTGGTTCCACATAATGGTCTGCAGGTTGGCCTCTTCTTGACCTGGTAACTCTAGTCCCTACCTGGGCATCATCGGGACACTGTTCCTCTGCATGGCCTGCAGGTTGGCGTCACCTGGACCTCGTACCTCTGGTCCCTACCTGGACATCATCGGGACACGGTTCCTCTGCATCGCCTGCAGGTTGGCCTCACCTAGACCTGGTGAGTGGGCTTGCCACCTGGGCCTCACCCATACCTGGTGACACAGGTCTCACGTGGGCCTCACTTGGACCTGGTGAATCTGGTCCTTACCTGGTCCTCACCCGGAACTGGTAACCCTTGTCACCAAATGGGAATCACCTGGACCTCGTGAATCTGGTCCCCATCTGGGGCCTCACCCATTCCTGGTGACTTTGATCCTCACCTGGACCTGATTGCTGTGGACTCCTTCTTGGCCTCACCTGGAACTGGTGACTCTGATTCTACCTGGGCATCATTGGGACATGGGTTACTGTATTAACCCACTGGGACTGACCTGATCCTGGTAACTCTGGTCCTGACTTTGGCCTCTTCTGTACCAGGTGACTCTGGCTCCAGCTGGGCCTCACCTGTACCTGGTAACTCTGATCCTAAGCATGGGCTCACCTGACCTGGTGACTGTGGTTCCCATCGGGACCTCATTTTGGACCTCATGTCTCCGGTTACACCTGGGCCTCATCAGGACCTGGTGTCTCTGGTACCCACCTGGGGTTAGCATCAGGATATGGTTACACTGTTCACTAACACTCATCCAGGCGGACCTAATAACTCTGGTCTTCACCTGGGGCACACGAGGACATGGTGACACTGGTTACCACATGGGTCTCATCTGGACATGGTGAGTCGGATCCCCACCTGGTCCTCACCTGTAACTGGTGATCCTCGTTCCCATATGGACATCATGTGGACCTGGTGGCTGCAGTGTTTCTAGCTTCTCATGTACCTCGTGACTCTGGTCCCCACCAGGGCCTCACCGGGACCTGGTGAGTGTGGGTTGCCACCTGCACCTCACCTGGACCTGGTGATTCGGGTCTGCACCTGAGACTACCCTGGATCTGGTGACTGTAGTCCCCACCTGGCTTCACCTGGATTTGGGGACTCCGGTCCCCATCTGGGCCTCACCTGCCCTGTTGGACTATGGTCCTCAACTGGGCAAAATTAGGACCCGGTGACTGTGTTCCACAACTGGACTTCACCTGGACCAGGTGACTCTGGTCCCACTCTGGGTCTCACCGTGCCCTAGTGACTGTGAACCCCACTTTGGCCTGACTTGGACCTGCTGACACTGGTTGCCACCTGCGCCTGACTTCGAACTGTTTACTCTGGTTCTTTCAAGAGCGTCCCCTGGACAGGTGATCCAGGTGCCCACATGGGCCTCACCTGGACCTGGTGACTCTTGTCACCCCCGGGAACTCACCTGGATCTGCTTACTGTGTTCCGCACCTGGGCCTCAAGTAGACCTGTTGACCATGGTCCCCAAGCCGGCCTCACATGGACTTTTTACCTCTGATCCCCACCGGGGCTTCACGTGTACCTGGCAACTCGGTCCTCACCTTCGCCTCATCTGGACCTAGTGACTCTGATCCCCACCTGGCTTCACCTGGATCTGATGACTCTGGTCCCCACCTGGACTCACCTGGATCTGGTGACTCTGGTCAACACCTGGACCTGACCTGCATCTGGTGACTCTGGTCCTCAGTTTGGCGTCACCTGGACCTGGCGTCTCTCGTCCCCACTCTGACCTACCTCAGCACTGCTGAATCTTGCCCCACCTAGGCCGCACCCAGACCTGGTTTCTCTTGTCCCCAGCTATGTCTCAATTCGACCTGATGAATCTGGTCCTCACGTGGGCCTCACATGGACCTGCTACTCAGCTGGATAGAGTGGCTCTTGTTCCCACATGGAGCTCACCTGATTCTGGTGACTGTGGTTTTATTCTATGCCTCACCAAGGCCTAGTAATTCTGTTCCCAATCTGGGCCTGCATGGCCCTAGTGACTCTGGTCCTCACCCAGGCATCATTGTGACCGGGATACTCTATTCCACACCTGGGCTTCACTCTGACCAGGGACCTATGTTCCCATTCTGGGCCTCAAACTAAACTGGTTACTCTGGTTCCCCCTCTGGGCCTCACACTAACCTGGTGACTCTGGTCACCCCCTTTGGCTTCACTTGGGCCTGGTGAATCTTGTCCTTAGCTGGTTCTCACCTGGATCTGGTGACTGGTCTCCACCTGGGCCTCACCTGGACTTGGTGAATCCTCTTGCCATCTGCGCCTCACCTGGACCTTGTGACTGTGGTCCCACCTGGAACTCACCTGGATCTGGTGGCTCTGGTTCCCATATGGGGCTCTCCTGTACCTGGTTCCTGTGGTCTCCATCTGTCCTCACCTGGAACACAATGACTCTGATCCATATTTGGTCCTCTCCTGGACCTGTTGACTCTGGTCCTTACATGGGCATCATTGGGACCTCGATACTCTCTTATATACC
Source organism: Canis lupus familiaris (assembly GCF_011100685.1). Classification (NCBI taxonomy): domain Eukaryota; kingdom Metazoa; phylum Chordata; class Mammalia; order Carnivora; family Canidae; genus Canis; species Canis lupus. The sequence continues at coordinate 17,788 of NW_023331688.1, forward strand.
TCGACCTCACCTGGACCTAGTGACTCAGGTCCTCATATGGGCATCATGGTAACTGGTTCTCAGTTTCACATCGGGGCCTCACCTGGACCTAGTGATTCTCGTCCCGCTCTGGCCTCACCCTGACGTGGTGACTCTGCTCCCCACCTGGATATCACCAGAACTGGGTGACTCTTGTCCCCCTCTGGGACTCACCCGTAGCTGGGGACACTGCTCCTCAACTGGGCCTCAACAGGACCTGGTGAATCTACTCCTCAGTTAGGCCTCGTCTGGACCTGTGACTCTTTTCCCACCTGGCATCAATGGGACATGCTTACTCTTTTCCCCACCTGGGCCTCACCTGGTCATGATAAATTTGCTCCACACTTTGGCATCAACTTGTCCTGATGACTCTGGTCCCCCCACCTAGGCCTCAATCTGGATCTGGTGACTGTGGTCCCCACCTGGGTCTCCCCTGGACCTGGTGACTCTCGTTCCCACATGAACCACACCAGGACCTGGTGACTGTGGTGTTCTTTTAGACTCACATTTACCTGGTGACTCTGGTCCCCACTAGGGCCTCACCTGGATCTGGTGACTCTGGCCTGTAGGTTGTCCTCACCTGGACCTGGTGAGTGGGGTTGCCACCTGGGGCTCACCCATACCTGGTGACTCAGGTCCCCACTTGGGCCTCTTGGACCTGGTGAATCTGGTAATTCTGGTCTCCACCTGGGAATCCCCTGGACCTGGAGAATCTGGTCGCCATCTGTGCCTCACACAGTCCTGGTGACTTTGCTCCCCACCTGGACCTGATTGCTGTGGACTCCTTTTGGGCCTCACCTGGAACTGGTGAGTCTGATCCTAACTGGGCCTCACCCAGATCTGGTGACTCTGCTCCTCACCTGTGGACCACTATGACCTGGATACACTGTTCCACACCTGAGCCTCACCTGGACATGATGACTCTGGATCCTCTCTGTGCCTCACTCTGACATGGTGACTCTGGTCCCCATCTGGATGTCACCTAGACCAGGTGAATCTGGGACCCCTGTCGACCTCAACCAGACCTGGTGACTCTGGTCCTCAACTCGGCCTCACCTGGACCTAGTGAAAATTCTCCGCACCTGCGCCTCATCTGGACGTGGTGACTCGGGTTCTACCTGGGCATCATCGGGGCATGGTTACTGTATTCCCCAATGGGACTGACCTGTTCCTAGTAACTCTGGTCCTGTCTTTGACCTCTTCTGTACCAGGTCACTCTGGCTCCACCTGGGCCTCACCTGTAACTGGTAACTCTGAACCTAAGCATGGCCTCACCTGACCTGGTGACTGTGGTTCCCATCGGGATCTTACCTGGACATCATGTCTCTGGTCCCACATGGGCCTCACCAGGACCTGGTGTCTCCGGTACGCACCTGGGTAGCATCAGGATATGGTTACACTCTTCACTAACAGTGACCCAGCCGGAACTATTAACTCTGGTCTTCACCTGGGCCACACCTGGACATGGTGACACTGGATCCCACCTGGGTCTCAACTTGACATGGTGAGTCGGATCCCCACCTGGTCCTCACGTGTAACTGCTGATTCTCCGGCCCACATGGACATCATGTGGACCTGGTGGCTGCAGTGTTTCTAGCTTCTCATGTACCTTGTGACTCTGGTCCCCGCCAGGGCCTCACTGGGTCCTGGGGAATGTGGTTGCCACCTGCACCTCACTTGGACCTGGTGATTATGGTCTGCACCTGAGACTCCCCTGATCTACTGACTGTGGTCCCCACCTGGGCTTCACCTGGATATTTGGACTCCGGTCCCCATCTGGGCCTCACCTGGCCCTGTTTGACCATGGTCCTCAACTGGGCAAAATTGGGACCCGGTGACTGTGTTCCACAACTGGACGTCACCTGGACCAGGTGACTCTGGTCCCCCTCTGGGTCTCACCGTGCCTAGTGACTGTGAACCCCACTTTGGCCTGACTTGGACCTGCTGACCTGGTTGCCACCTGCGTCTAACCTCCAACTGTTGACTCTGGTCCTTTCAAGGTCCTCCCCTGTACCTGGTGATCCTGGTCCCGACCTGGGCCTCAACTGGACGTGGTGACTCTTGTCACCACCGGGGACTCACCTGGACCTGCTTACTGTGTTCCACACCTGGGCCTCAAGTAGACCTGTTGACCATGGTCCCCAAGCCGGCCTCACATGGACCTGTTGCCTCTGATCCCCACCGGGGCCTCACGTGTACCTGTTAACTCCTGTCCTCACCTGGGCCTCATCTGGTCCTAGAGACTCTGGTCTCCACCTGGGCTTCACCTGGATCTGCTGACTCAGGTCCCCACCTGGACTTACCTGGATCCGTGGACTCTGGTCCCCACCTGGACCTCTCCTGGACCTGGTGACTCTCTTTACAACATGGTCCTCACCTGGATCTGGTGACTCTGGTCCTCAGTTTGGCCTCACCTGGAGCTGGTGTCTCTCGTCCCCACTTGAACCTAACTCAGAACTGCTGAATCTTGCCCCAACCTAGGCCGCATCCAGCCCTGGTGACTCTTCTCCCCACCTATGCCTCAATTCGACCTGATGAATCTGGTCCTCACGTGGGCCTCACATGGACCTGGCACTCAGCTGGACCTGGGACTCAGCTGGATAGAGTGGCTCTGGTTCCCAAAAGGGGTCACTGATACTGCTGACTGTGCTCTTATTATATGCCTCATCAGCACCTAATGAATCTGTTCCCCATCTGGGCCTGCATGGCCCTAGTGACTCTGGTCCTCACCCAGGCATCATTGGGACCTGGATACTCTATTCCACACTTGGGCCTCACTTTGACCAGGGACCTCTGGTCCCATTCTGGGGCCTCAAACTAAACTGGTTACTCTGGTTCCCCCTCTGGGTCTCACCCTTACCTGGTGACTCTGGTCACCCCATGGGCTTCATTTGGGCCTGGTGAATCTGGTCCTTAGGTGGGTCCGCACCTGGATCTGATGACTGGTCGCAACCTGGGCCTCTCCTGACTTGGTGAATCCTGTTGCCACCTGGGCCTCACTTGGAGCTTGTGGACTGTGGTCCCACCTGGACCTCACCTGGATCTGGTGGCTCTGGTTCCCATATGGGGCTCTCCTGGACCTGGTTCCTGTATCTCCATCTGGCGTCACCTGGAACTCAATGACTCTGATACATATTTGTGCCTCTCCTGCACCTGTTGACTCTGGTCCTTACCTGGACATCATTGGGACCTGGATACTTCTTATATACCTGGGCCTCACCTGGACCTGGTGACTGAGGTCCCACCTTGGCCTCACCTGGATGAGGTGACTGGTTCCCACAGGGACCTCACCTGGTCCTGGTGACTCAGGTCCTCATATGGGCATCATGGGGCCTGGTTTCTCAGTTCCACATAGGGGCCTCACCTGGACCTAGTGATTCTCATCCCACTCTGGGCCTCACCCTGACGTGGTGAGTCTGGTCCCCACCTGGATATTACCAGAACCGGGTGACTCTGGTCCCCGTCTGGGACTCACCCGGAGCTGGGGACACTGGTTACTCAACTGGGCCTCAACAAGACCTGGTGAATCTACTCCTCACTCAGGCCTCGTCTGGCCCTGTGACTCTTTTCCCACCTGGCATCAATGGGACAAGGTTACACTGTTCCCCACCTGGGCCTCACCTGGACATGATAACTTTGCTCCACACTTTGGCCTCAACTGGTACTGATTACTCTGGTCCCCCCACCTAGGCCTCAATTCTGGAACTGGTGACTGTGGTCCCCACCTGGGTCTCACCTGGCCCTGTTTACTCTTGTTCCCACATGAACCTCACCTGGACCTGTGGCTGTGGTGTTCTTGTAGACTCATATTTACCTGGTGACTCCGGTCCACTAGGGCCTCACGTGGAATCTGGTGACTCTGACATGCCAGTTGACCTCACCGGGACCTGCTGAGTGGGGTGGGCCACGTGGGCCTCACCCATACCTGGTGACTCAGGTCCCCACGTGGGCATCTTGGACCTGGTGAATCTGGTCCTTACCTGGGTCCTCTCCCAGACCCGGGGACTCTGGTCTCCACCTGGGCCCTCACCTGCACCTGGTGAATCTGGTCCCCATCTGGGCCTCACCCAGTGATGGTGGACTTCGTTCCACACGTGGACCTCATTGCTGTGGACTCTTTCTTGGCCTCACCTGAACAGGTGACTCTGATCCTATCTACGCGTCACCACAGACCTGGTGACTCTGACCCTAACCTGGGCATCACTGGTACCTGGTGACTCTGTTCCACACCTGAGCCTCACCGGGACATGATGACTCTGGAACCTCTCTGGGACTCACCCTGACTTGGTGAGGCTGGTCCCAACTGGATGTCACCTGGACCAGTGATTCTGTACCCCGATAGTTCTCAACCAGATCTGGTGACTCTGGTCTTCAACTGGGCCTCACCTGGACCTAGTGAATATGCTCCATCTGGGCCTCATTTGCACCTGGTGACCTCTGGTCCCCTACCTCGGCATCATCGGGAACATGGTTCCACAGCATGGCCTGCAGGTTGGACTCACCTGGACATGGTAAGTCCTGTCTCTACCTGGGCATCATCGGGACATGGGTCCTCTGCAGGCCTGCAGGTGGCCTCCCCTGGACCTGTTTGAGTGGGGTTGCCACATGGGCCTCACCCATACCTGGTGACTCAGGTTCCCACGTGCGCCTCACTTGGACCTTGTGAATCTGCTCCTTACCTGGTGCTCACCCGGAACTGGTAACTCTGGTCACCACCTGGAATCACCTGGACCTGGTGAATTGGTCCCCCATCTGGGCCTCACCCAGCCTCGTGACCTTTTGTACCTACTGGTACCTGATTGATGTTGGACTCCTCTTGGCCTCACCGTAGAACTGGTAACTCTGATCCTAACTGGGCCTCACCCAGATCTGGTGACTCTGGTCTCACCTGGGCATCATGGTACCTGGTGACTCTGTTCCACAGCTGAGCCTCACCCTGGAATTAATGACTCTGGACCTCTCTGGGCTCACCCTGACCTGGTGACCTCTCGTCCCCATCTGGATGTCACCTGGACCAGGGGATTCTGGTACCCCTCTAGGCCTCAACCAGATCTGGTGACTCTGGTCCTCAACTGGGCCTCACCTGGACCTAGTGATATGCTCCATCTGGGCCTCATTTGGACCTGGTGACTCTGGTCCCTACCTGGCATCATCGGGACATGGTTCCACACATGGCCCTGCAGGTTGGCATCACCTGGAACTCGTAACTCTAGTCCCTACCTGGGCATCAAGGGGACATGGTTCCTCTGCATGGCCTGCAGGTTGGCATCACCTGGACCTGGTGAGTGGGGTTGTCACCTGTGCCTCACCAATACCTGGAGACACAGGTCCCCACGTGGGCCTCACTTGGACCTGGGGAATCTGGTCCTTACCTTGTTCTCACCCGGAACTCGTTACTCTGGTAACCACCTGGGAATCACCTGGGCCTGGTGTTTCTGGTCCCCATCTGGGAGTCATCCAGTCCTGGTGACATTGTTCCCCACCTGGACCTGATTCCTGTGGACTCTTTCTTGGCCTCACCTGGAACTGGTGACTCTGATCCTAACTGGGCCCCACCCAGATCTGGTGACTCTGGTCCTCACCTGTGGACCATTATGACCTGGATACTATGCTCCACACGTGAGCCTCACCTGGATTTGATGACTCTGGATCCCCTATGGGCCTCAGACTGACATGGTGACTCTGGTCCCATCTGGATGTCACCTAGACCAGGTGAATCTGGTACCCCTCTAGCCCTCAACTAGACCTGGTGACTCTGGTCCTCAAATTGGCCTAACCGGGACCTAGTGAATATGCTCCCCACCTGCACCTCATCTGGACCTGGTAACTCTGGTTCTACTGGGCATCATCGGGACATGGTTACTCTATTCCACACAGGGATACCTGATCCTGGTAACTCTGGTCCTGACTTTGGCCTCTTCTGTACCAGGTGACTTTGGCTCCACTGGGGCCTCAACTGTAACTGGTGACTCTGATCCTAAGTATGGCCTCACCACACCTGGTGACTGTGGTTCCCATCGGGACCTCACCTGGACCTCGTGTCTCTGGTCCCACCTGGGCCACCAGGACATGGTATCTCCGGTACCCACCTGGGTAGCATCAGGATATGGTTACACTGTTCACTAATAGTGACCCAGCCAGACCTATTAACTCCGGTCTTCACCTGGGCCACACCTGGACATGGTGACACTGGTTCCAACCTGGGTCTCACCTGGACATGGTGAGTCGGATCCCCACCTGGTCCTCACCTGTAACTGGTGATTCGCATTCCAGCACGGATATCATGTTCACCTGGTGGCTGCAGTGTTTCTAGTTTCTCATGTACCTCGTGACTCTGGTCCCCACCAGGGCCTCACCGGGACCTGGTGAGTGTGGTTGCCACCTGCACCTCACCTGTACCTGGTGATTCTGGTCTGCACCTGAGACTACCCTGGATCTGGTGCCAGTGGTCCCCACCTTGGCTTCACCGTATTTGGGGACTCCGATCCCCATCTGTGTCTCACCTGGCCCTGTTGACCATGGTCCTCAACTGGGTAAAATTGGGACCCGGTGACTGTGTTCCACAACTGGACCTCACCTAGACCATGTGACTCTGGTCCCCCTATGGGTCTCACCGTGCCCTAGTGACTGTGAACCCCTTTGGCCTGACTTGGAACTAATGACCCAGGTGGAAACCTGCGCCTGACCTCGAACTGTTCACTCTGGTTCTTTCAAGGGCCTCCCCTGGACCTGGTGAACCTGGTCCCCAACTGGGCCTCACCTGGACGTGGTGACACTTGTCACAACCAGAGACTAACCTGGACCTGTTTACGGTGTTCCACAAGTGGGCCTCAAGTAGACCTGTTGACCATAGTCCCCAAGCTGGCCTCACATGGACCTGTTGCCTCTGATCCCCACCGGGGCCTCAATTGTACCTGGTAACTCTGGTCCTCACCTGGGCCTCATCTGGACCTAGTGAGTCTGGTCCCCACCTGGGGTTCACCTGGATCGGGTGACTCTGGTCCCCCCTGGACCTCTCTTGTACCTGGTGACTCTCTTTCCAACATGGACCTCACCTGGATCTGGTGACTCTGGTCCTCCGTTTGGCCTCACCTGGACCTGGTGTCTCTCATCCCCACTTGACCTCACTCAGAACTGCTGAATCTTGCCCCACCTAGTCCGCACCCAGACCTGGTGACTCTTGTCCCTAGCTATGCCTCAATTAGACCTGATGAATCTGCTCCTCACGTGGGTCTCACATGGACCTGGGACTCAGCTGGATAGAGTGGCTCTGGTACCCACAATGGGCTCACCTGTTATTGCTGACTGTGGTCTTATTCTATGCCTCACCAGGACCTAGTGATTCTGTTCCCCATCTGGGCCTGCATGGCGCGAGTGACTCTGGTCCTCAACCAGGATTCATTGCGACCTGGATACTCTATTCCACATCTGGGCCTCACTTTGACCAGGGACCTCTGGTCCCAATCTGGGCCCCAAACTAAACTGGTTACTCTGGTTCCCCCTCTGGGCCTCACCCTTACCTGGTGACTCTGGTCACCCATTGGGCTTCACTTTGGCCTGGTGAATCTGGTCCTTAGCTGGTCCGCACCTGGATCTGGTGACTGGTCGCCACCTCGGCCTCACTTGGACTTGGTAAATCCTATTGCCACCTGCGCCTCACCTGGACCTTGTGACTGTGGTCCCACCTGGACCTCACCTGGATCTGGTGGGTCGGTTCCCATATGGGGCTCTCCTGGACCTGGTTCCTGTGGTCTCCATCTGGCCTCACCTGGAACACAATGACTCTGATCCATATTTGGGCCTCTCTGGACCTGTTGACTCTGGTCCTTACCTGGGCATCACTGGGACCTGGATACTCTCTTATATACCTGGGCCTCACCTGGACCTGTTGACTGTGGTCCCACCTGGGCCTCACCAGGACGAGGTGACTGGTTCCCACAGGGACCTCACCTGGACTGGTGACTCAGGTCCTCATATGGGCATCATGGGACCTGGTTTCTCAGTTCCACATCGGGGCCTCAAGTGGACCTAGTGATTCTCGTCCGACTCTGGGTCTCACCCTGACGTGCTGACTCTGGTCCCCACCTGGATATCACCAGAACCGGGTGACGCTGGTCCCCCTCTGGGACTCACCCGGAGCTGGGGACTCTGGTCCTCAACTGGGCCTAAAGAGGACATGGTTAATCTACTCCTCACTTAGGCCTCGTCTGGACCTTGTGAGTCTTTACCCACCTGGCATCAATGGGACATGGTTACTCTGTTCCCCACATGGGCCTCACCTGGACATGATAACTTTGCTCCACACTTTGGCCTCAACTGGTCCTGATGACTCTTGTCCCCCGACCTAGGCGTCAATCTGGACCTGATTGCTGTGGACTCCTTCTTGGCCTCACCTGGAAGTGGTGACTCTGATCGTAGCTGGGCCTCACCCAGATCTGGTGACTCTGGTCCTCACCTGTGAACCATTATGACCTGGATACTCTGTTCCACACCTGAGCCTCACCTGGACATGATGACTCTGGATCCACTCTGGGCCTCACCATGACATGGAGACTCTGGTCCCCATCTGGATATCAGCAGAACCGGGTGACTCTGTTCCCCCTCTGGGACTAACCCAGAGCTGGGGACACTGGTCCTCAACTGGATCTCAACAGTACCTGTTGAATCTACTCCTCACTTAGGTCTCGTCTGAACCTTGTGACTCTTTTCCCACCTGGCATCAACGGGACATGGTTACTCTGTTCCCCACCTGGGCCTCACCTAGACATGATAACTTTGCTCCACACTTTGGGCCTCAACTGGTCCTGATGATCTGGTCCCCCCACATACGCCTCAATCTGGACCCAGTGACTGTGGTCCCTCCCTGGGGCTCACCTGGACCCTTGGTGACTATCGTTCCCACATGAACCACACCTGGACCTGGTCCTTGTGGTGTTCTTGTAGACTTCACATTTACCTGGTGACTCCGATCCCCACTAGGCCCTCACCCTGGATCTGGTGACACTGGCCTGCAGGTTGGCCTCACCTAGACCTGGTGAGTGGGGGTTGCCATGTGGGGCCTCACCCATACCTTGGTGACTCAGGTCCTCACGTGGGCCTCACTTTGGACCTGGTGGAATCTGGTCCTTAACCTGGTCCTCTGCCAGACCCGGGGACTCTGGTCACAACCTTGACCTCACCTGGACCTGGTGAATCTGGTCCCCTCTGGGCCTCAACGAGTCCATGGTGACTTTGTTCACCACCTGGACCTGATTGCTGTGGACACTTTCTTGGCCTCACCTGGAACTGGTGACTCTATCTATCTGCGCATCACCCAGATCTGGTGACTCTGCGTCCTCACCTGGGCATCATTGGTACCTGGTGACTCTGTTCCACAGGCTGACCCTCACCTGGACTTAATGACTCTGGAACCTCTCTGGGCCTCACCCTGACCTGGTGACTCTCGTCCCCATCAGGATGTCACCTGGACCAGGGGATTCTGGTACCCCTCTAGGCCTCAACCAGATCTGGTGACTATGGTCCTCAACTCGGCCTCACCTGGACGTAGTGAATATGCTCCATCGGGGCCTCATTTGGACCTGGTGGACTCTGTTCCCTACCTGGGCATCATCGGGACATGGTTCCCCTGCATTGCATGCAGGTTGGCCTCACCTGGACCTCGTAACTCTGGTCCCTACATGGCCATCACTCGGGACACGGTTCCTCTGCATGGACTTCAGGGTTGGCCTCCCTGGACCTGGTTGAGTGAGGTTGCCACCTGGGTCTCCCATAACCGGTTGACACAGGTCCCACGTGGGCTTCACTTGGACCTGGTGAATCTGGTCCTTACCTGGTCCTCACCAGAACTGGTAACCCTTGTCCACACCTGGGAATCACCTGGACCTGTTGAATCTGGGTCCCCATCTGGGCCTCACCCAGTCCTGGTGACTTTGTTCCCCACCTGGACCTGATTGTTGTGGACTAATAATTGGCCTCACCTGGAAACTGGTGACTCTGAATCCTGTCTGAGCGTCACCAGACCTTGTGACTCTGGGTCCTCACCTGGGCATCATTGGTACCTGGAGACTCTGATCCACACCTGAGCCTCACCTGGACATGATGACACTGGAACCTCTCTGGGCCTCACCCTGACCTCGTGACCCTGGTCCCCATCTGGATGTCACCTGGGCCTGGTGAATCTTGTACCCCTCTAGGTCTCAACCAGATCTGGTGACTCTGGTCCTCAACTGAACCTCACCTGGACCTAGTGAATATGCTCCATCTGGGCCTCATGTGGACCTGGTGACTCTGGTCCCTACCTGGGCATCATCGGGACATGGTTCCACTGCATGGCCTGCAGGTTGACCTCACCTGGACCTGGTAACTCTGGTCCCTACCTGGGCATCATCGGGACACGCTTTCTCTGCATTGCCTGCAGGTTGGCCTCACCTGGACCTGGTGAGTGTGCTTGCCACCTGGGCCTCAATCATACCTGGTGACAAAGGCCCCACGTGGGCCTCACTTGGACCTGGTGAATCTGGTCCTTACCTGGTCCTCACCCGGAACTGTTACTCTGGTCACCACCTGGGAATCAGCTGGGTCTGGTGAATCTGGTCCCCATCTGGGCCTCACCCAGGCTTGGTTACTTTGCTCCCCACCTGGACCTGATTGCTGTGGACTCCTACTTGGCCTCACCTGGAACTGCTGACTCTGATCCTTACTGGGCCTCACCCAGATCTGGTGACCTCTGGTCCTCACCTGTGGATCATTGATGACCTGGATACTCTGTTCACACCTGAGCCTCACCTGGACATGATGACTTGGAATCCCTCTGGGCCTCACCCTGACATGGTGAGTCTGGTCCCCATCTGGATGTCACCTAGACCAGGGGAATCTGGTACGCCTCTAGGCTCAACTTGACTGGTACTCTGGTCCTCAACTGGCCTCACCGGGACCTAGTGATTATGCTCCCAAACTGCGCCTCATCTGGACCTTGGCCATTCTTGTTTCTTCCTGGGAATCATTGGGACATGGTTAATCTATTCCCCACTGGGACTGCCCTGATCCTTGTAACTTTGGTCCTTACTTTGGCCTCTTCTGTACCAGGTGACTCTGGCTCCACCTGGGCCTCACCTGGAACTGGTGACTCTGATTCTAAGCATGGCCTCACCTGACATGGTGACTGTGGTTCCCATCGGGACCTCATAACCTGGACCTTAGGTCTCTGGTCCCATCTCGGGGTCACCAGGACCTGGTGTGTCTGGTACCCCACCTGTGTAGCATCAGGATATTGTTAACTGTTCACTAACAGTGACCCAGCCGGGACTATTAACTCTAGTCTTCACCTTGGCCACACCTGGTCATGGTGAGAACTGGCTCCCACCTGGGTCTCACCTGGACATGGTGAGTCGGATCACCACCTGGTCCTCACCTGTACTGGTGATTCTCGTTCCCACATGGACATCATGTGGACCTGGTGGCTGCAGTGTTTCTAGGTTTGCATGTACCTCGTGACTCTGGTCCTCACCAGGCCCCACCGGTTCCTGGTGAGTGTGGTTGCCACCTGCACCTCACCTGGAACCTGGTGATTCTTGGTCTGCACCCTGAGACTACCCCTGGATCTGGTGACTGTCGGTCCCCACCTGGCTTCGCCCAGGATTTCGGGGAACTCCGGTCCCCATCTTGGCCTCACCTGGCCCTGTTGACCATGGTCCTCAACTGGGCAAAATTGGGACCCGGCTGACGGTGTTCCACAACTGGGACCTCACCTGACCAGATGACTCTGGTCCCCGTCTGGGTCTCACCGGGCCCTAGTGACTGTGAACCTCACTTTGGCCTCGACTTGGGACCTGCTGACCCTGGTGCCACTACGCGCCTGAACTCGAACTGTTGTCTCTCGTTCTTTCAAGGGCCTCCCTTTACCTCGGTGATCACTGGTCCCCACCTGGAGCACTCACCTGGATGTGGTGACTCTTCTCACTACCGGGACTCACCAGGACCTGGGCTTACTGTGTTCCACACCTGGCCTCACGTACACCTGTTGACCATGTCCCAAGCCGGCCTCACATGGACCTGTTGCCTCTGATCCAATCAAGGGTCTCACGTGTGTACCATGTAACTCTGGTCCTCAACCTGGGCCTCATCTGGACCTAGTGACTCTGCTCCCCCCTGGGCTTCACCTGGATCTGGTGACTCTGGTCCCCATCTGAGCCTCACCCAGTCCTGGTGACTTGTTCCCCACCTGGACCTGATTGCTGTGGACTCTCTCTCGGACCTTGTGACTCTTTTCCCAACTGGCATCAATGGGACATGGTTACTCTGTTCCCCACCTAGGTCTCAACTGGACATGATAACTTTGCTCAACACTTTGGCCTCAACTGCTCCTGATGAATCTGGTCCCTCCACCTAGGCCTCAATCTGGACCTGGTGACTGTGGTCCCCACCTGGGTCTCACCCTGGACCTGGTGACTCTCGTTCACACATGAACCACACCTGGACCTGGTGACTGTGGTGTTCTTGTAGACTCACATTTACCTGGTGACTCCGGTCCCCACTAGGGCGTCACCTGGATCTGGTGACTCTGGCATGCAGGTTGGCCTCTCCTGGACCTTGTGAGTGGGATGGCCACCTGGGCCTCACCCATACCTGGTGACTCAGGTCCCACCGTGGGCCTCTTGGACCTGGTAAATCTGGTCCTTACCTCGTCCTCTCCCAGACCCGGGAACTCTGGTCACCACCTGGGCCTCACCTGGACCTGGTGAATCTGGTCCCCATCTGAGCCTCACCCAGTCCTGGGGACTTTGTTACCCACCTGGACCTGATTGCTGTGGACACTTTCTTTGCCTCACCTAGATCTGGTGACTCTGATCCTACCTGCGCATCACCCATATCTGGTGACTCTGGTCCTCACCTTGGCATCATAGGTACCTGGTGACTCTGTCCACACCTGAGCCTCACCTGGACATGATGACTGGGGATCCTCTCTGGGCTCTCCCTCTGACCTGGTGACTCTGGTCCCCATCTGGATGTCACCTGGACCAGGTGATTCTGGTACCCCTCTAGGCCTCAACCAGATCTGGTGACTCTGGTCCCACTTGGCCCTCACCAGGACCTGGTGTCTCTGGTACCCACCTGGTTAGCATCAGGATATGGTACTCTGTTAACTAACAGTGACCCAGCGGGAACTATTAACTCTGGTCTTCAACTGGGCCACACTGGACATGGTGACACTTGTTTCCACCTGTGTCTCACCTGGACATGGGGAGTGGGATCGCCACCTGGTCCTCAACTGTAACTGGTGATTCTCGTTCCCACGTGGACATCATGTGGACCTGGTGGCTGCAGTGTTTCTAGCTTATCGTGTACCTCGTCTCTCTGGTCCCCACCAGGGCCTCACCAGGACCTGGTGAGTGTGGTTTCCACCTGCACCTCACCTGGACCTGGTGATTCTGATCTGCACCTGAGACTACCCCGGATCTGGTGACTGTGTTCCCCACCTGGGCTTCACCTGGATTTGGAGACTCCGGTCCCCATCTGGGCCTCACCTGCCCCTGTTTACCATGGTCCTCAACTGGGCAAAATTGGGACCCGGTGACTGTGTTCCACAACTGAACCTCACCAGAACCAGGTGACTCTGGTCCCCCTCTGGGTCTCACCGTACCCTAGTGACTGTGAACCCCACTTTGGCCTGACTTGGACCTGCTGACCCTGGTTACCACCTGCTCCTGACCTCGAAGTGTTGACTCTGGTTCTTTCAATGGCCTCCCGTGTACCTGGTGATCCTGGTCCCCACGTGGGCCTCACCTGGACGTGGTGACTCTTGTCACCCCCGGGGACTTCCTGTCCTGCTTACTGTGTTCCACACCTGGGCCTCAAGTAGACCAGTTGACCATGGTCCCCAAGCCGGCCTCACATGGACCTGTTGCTTCTGATCCCCACCGGGGCCTCACGTGTACCTAGTAACTCTGGTCCTCACCTGGGCCTCATCTTGACCTATTGATTTTGGTCCCCACTTGTGCTTCACCTGGATCTGGTGACTCTGGTCCCCACCTCGACTTCACCTGGATCTGGTGATTCTGGTCCCCACCTGGACCTCTCCTGGACCTGGTGACTCTCTTTGAACATGGACCTCACCTGGATCTGGTGACACTGGTCCCCACCTGGACCTCACCTGCAACTGATGACTCTGGCCTGCAGGTTGGCCTCACCTGGACCTGGGGAGTGGGGTTGCCACCTAGGCCTCACACATAGCTGGTGACTCAGGTCCCCACGTGGGCCTCATTTGGACCTGTTGAATCTGGTCCTTAGCTGGTCCTCTCCCAGACCCGGGGACTCTGGTCACCACCTGGACTTCACCTGGTTCTAGTGACGTGGTCCCAACCTGGACCTCTCCTGGACCTGGTGACTCTCTTTCCAACATGGACCTCACCTGGATCTGGTGACTCTGGTCCTCACTTTGGCCTCACCTGGACCTGGTGTCTCTCGTCCCCACTTGGACCTAACTCAGAACTGCTGATTCTTTCCCCACCTAGGCCGCACACAGACCTGGTGACTCTTGTCCCCAGCTATGCCTCAATTAGACCTGATGAATCCAGTCCTCACATGGGCTTCACATGGACCTGGGACTCAGCTGGATACAGTGGCTCTGGTTCGCACAAGGGGCTCACCTGATACTGGTGACTGTGGTCTTATTCTATGAATCACCAGGACCTAGTGATTCTGTTCCCCATCTAGGCCTGCATGGCCCTAGTGACTCTGGTCCTCATCCAGGCATCATTCGGAAGTGGATACTCTATTCAACTCTGGGCCTCTCTTTCACCAGGGTGCTTTGGTCCCATTCTGGGCCTCAAACTAAACTGGTTACACTGTTTTCCCCTCTGGACCTCACCCTTACCTGGTGACACTGGTCACCCCTTGGGCTTCACCTGGGCCTGGTGATTCTGGTCCTTAGCTGGTCCGCACCTGGATCTGGTGACTGGTCGCCACCTGGGCCTCACCTGGACTTGGTGAATCATGTTGCCACCTGCGCCTCACCTGGACCTTGTGACTGTGGTCCCACCTGGACTTCACCTGGATCTGGTGGCTCTGGTTCCCATATGGGGCTCTCCTGGACCTGGTTCCTGTGGTCTCCATCTGGCCTCACCTGGAACACAATGACTCTGATCCATATTTGGGCCTCTCCTGGAACTGTTGACTCTGGTCCTTACCTGGGCATCATTGGGACCTGGATACTCTCTTATATACCTGGGACTTACCTGGCCCTGGTGACTGTGGTCCCACCTGGGCCTCACCTTGACGAGGTGACTGGTTCCCACAGGGACCTCACCTGGACCTGGTGACTCAGGTCCTCATTTGGGCATTATGGGACCTTTTTTCTCAGTTCCACGACGGGGCCTCACCTGAAACTAGTGATTCTCGTCCCCCTCTGGGCCTCACCCTGACGTGGTGAGTCTTGTCCCCACCTGGATATCACCAGAAACTGGGTGACTCTGGTCCCCCTCTGGGACTCACTCAGAGCTGGGGACACTGGTGCTCAACTGGACGTCAACAGGACATGGTGAATCTAGTCCTCATTTAGGCCTCTTCTGTACCTTCTGACTCTTTTCCCACTTGGCATTTAATGGGACATGGTTACTCTGTTCCCCACATGGACATCAACTGGGCATGATAACTTTGCTCCACACTTTGGCCTCAATGATCCTGATGACTCTGGTCCCCCCACCTAGGCCTCAATCTGGACCTGGTGACTATGGTCCCCACCTGGGTCTCACCTGGACTGGTGACCTCTCGTTCCCACATGAACACACCTGGACCTGGTGACTGTGGTGTTCTGGTAGACTCACATTTACATGGTGACTCTGGTCGCCTCTAGGGCCTCACCTGTATCTGGTGACTCTGGCCTGCAGGTTTGCCTCACCTGGACCTGGTGAGTGGGGTCGCCACCTGGGCCTCACCCATACCTGGTGACTCAGGTCCCCACGTGGACCTCTTCTACCTGGTCGACATCTGGTCCTTACCTGGTCCTTTCCTAGACCCGGGGACACTGGTCCCACCTGGGTCTCACCTAGACCTGGTGGACTCTAGTTCCCACATAAACCAAACCTGGACCTGGTGACTGTGGTGTACTTGTAGACTCACATTTTCGTGGTGACTCCGGTACCCACTAGGGCATCACCTGGATCTGGTGACTCTGCCTGCAGGTTGGGCTCGCCTGGACCTGGTTGAGTGGGGTTGACACCTGGCCCTCACCCATACCTGGTGACTCAGGTCTCCACGTGGGCCTCTTGGACCTGGTGAATCTTGTTCTTACCCTGGTCCTTTCCAAGCCCGGGAACTCTGGTCACCACCTGGTTCCACCTGGACCTGGTGAATCTGGTCCCCATCTGTGCCTCACCCAGTCCTGGTGACTTTTTTCCCCACCTGGACCTGATTGCTGTGGACTCTTTCTTGGCCTCACCTGAAACGGGTGACTCTGATCGTATCTGAGTGTCACCCAGACCTGGTGACTCTCGTCCTCACCTAGCCATCATTGGTACCTGGAGACTCTGATCCACACCTGAGCCTCACCTGGACATGATGACACTGGAACCTCTCTGGGCCTCACCCTGACCTGGTGACCCTGGTCCCCATCTGGATGTCACCTGGACCTGGTGATTCTTGTACCCCTCTAGGACTCAACCAGATCTGGTACTCTGGTCCTCAACTGGGCCTCACCTGGACCTAGTGAATATGCTCCATCTGGGCCTCATATGGACCTGGTGACTCTGGTCCCTACCTGGGCATCATCGGGACATGGTTACTCTATTCCACACTGGGAATGACCTGATCCTGGTAACTCTGGTCCTCTCTTTGGACTCTTCTGTACCAGGTAACTCTGGCTCCACCTGGGCCTCACCTGTAACTGGTGACTCTGATCCTACGCATGGCCTCATCTGACCTGGTGACTGTGTTTCCCATCGGGACCTCACCTGGACCTCATGTCTCCGGACCCACCTGGGCCTTACCAGGACCTGGTGTCTCTGGTACCCACATGGGTAGCATCAGGATATGGTTACACTGTTCACTAACAGTGACACAGCCAGACCTATTAGCTCCGGTCTTCACCTGGGCCACACCTGGGCATGGTGACACTGGTTCCCACCTGGGTCTCACCTGGACATGGTGAGTCGGATCCCCACCTGGTCCTCACGTGTAACTGGTGATTCTCGTTCCCACATGGACTCATGTGGAACTGGTGGCTGCAGTGTTTTGAGCTTCTCATGTACCTCTTGACTCTGGTCCCCACCAGGGCCTCACCGGGACTGGTGAATCTGGTCCCCATCTGGGCCATACCCAGTCCTGGTGACTTTGTTCCCCACCTGGACCAGATTGCTGTGGACTCTTTCTTGGCCTCACCTGAAACGGGTGACTCTGATCCTATCTGCGCGTCACCTAGACCTGGTGACTCTGGTCCTCACCTGGCATCATTGGTACCTGGTGACTCTGTTCCACACCTGAGCCTCACCTGGACATCATGACTCTGGAACATCTCTGGGCATCAACCTGACCTGGTGACTCTGGTCCCCATATGGAAGTCACCTGGACCAGGGGTCTGGTACCCCTCTGGGCCCAACCAGGTCTGGTGACTCTGATCCTCAACTGGGCCTCACCTGGACCTAGTGAATGTGCTCCATCTGGGCCTCATTTGGACCTGGTGACTCTGGTACCTACCTGGGCATCATCGGGACATGGTTCCACTGCATGACTTGCAGGTTGGCCTCACCTGGACCTGGTAACTCTGGTCCCTACCTGGGCATCATCGGGACATGGTTCCACTGCATGGCCTGTAGGTTGGCCTCACCTGGACCTGGTAACTATCGTCCCTACCTGGGCGTCATTGGGACCTGGTTCCTGCATGGCCTAGGTTGGCATCACC
>NW_023331689.1:0-35604 GCF_011100685.1 Canis lupus familiaris
GTAATAATTAAAATTGCAAATATGTTCTCTTTATTAATGGATTGCAAGCTATTTCTACCATCTAACTCAATTCTCACCTGGAAATAAACCAGGGTCACAGAAGCAAGTATTTAGGAAAAGACTTTTGGCGAAAAGATCATTATATTCCTTTGATCGTTCCTTAAGGAAATGAAGGCAGGCACTTAAGTGACTGGGCCACCTAGGCACCACTTAGTACCGTATTTAGACCCTATTTTGGGAATTCAATGAGAGGATGCCTTTTAAAGAAATAAGAGCATTCTAGATGGGAATATTTGTAATGCACATTTGATCCTTGACCAACATGGAATTGAAGCTGCAGGTCTAGTTAGCCTACACATGGACTTTCTTGGCTGTTGTGTTGTACTGATTTTTCTCTTATGTTTTTCTCAATAACCTTTTTTTCTCTAGCTTACTTTATTTTAAGAATATATATAACACATGTAATGTACAAACCATGTATTAATGGACTGTGTTATTGGTAAGGCTTCCCATCACCAGTAGGCTATTAGTAATTAAATTTGGGAGAATCAGAAATTATACAGAGTTTTGACTGCACGGGGGTAAGTGCACCTAACCACTGTGTTGCTCAAAGGTCAACTGTAGTCTGAAATATTCCTAAATATTTCATAATTAAGTAGATAATGATAACTATAGTAAGTCAGGTGCTTCAAAAATTGGTCCTAATTCATAGAAAGGAAACAAAGTTACAGTTAAAATTTCTTTTCCTTGTTTCTAATTCTAGAAACGTATCAATGCGAAACTAAGTTGGAAAACTAGTGCTAGCTTATATTTTTTCCTTTCCTGAAGCAGATTTTCTGAAATCTCTGTGTTCACATGAAAAGAAGTACATCAGTCATCATATAGATAACAAAATAGTTTTACTCAATATTACCGGGAGAAATTCCACATGACTTTATGTAGTCCCACTTCCATTGTTTTATGTATTTAAGAGTCTGTGCTGAAAAATAGAGCATACAACATACCTCAAGATTTTGTTGAGTGCAAAATCAAAAGTGCAAAAGTGCAAAAGTGGAAAGTTCATTCGGAGGAATAATTTATTAAACAAATGATTAATCTCTCATAAAGGGCACTTTTTCTGAAAATCACAAACTATTAAAGTGTAAAATGACTCTTGTTTACAATTTTGTAACAGAAGTTACAAAGATCCTTCAGAAGTTATGTATATTCTTTTATTTCACATTCCTAGCTCCATTGGTTTCTTTACTATTTTTTATTTAAATTCAATTAACTAGCTTATAATGTTATGATATATATATCATGCCCGGAGCCAAAGGCCTACTCTCAGCCACTGAGCCACCCAAAGGTCCAAATTTAATTATTTATTGGCTGAGTAATATTCTGTTCTCTCTCTCCCTCCCTCTCTCTCTGTCTAATAAATAAATATGATACTTATTTATTTATATCTACATCACATCTTCTTTATGCATACCTCTTTCAAAGAACATCCATATCTCTCAGGTTGGCTATTGAGGATATTACTGGTATAAACATATGGGTGCAGGTGCCCCTTTGGATCCCGACCAAAGTGATCTTCGGGATTCATACCTTCTAGCGCAATTGCTGGGTTTTACATAGGTAGCTCCTTTTTCAACTCTTTGAGGAACCTCCGGTACTGATTTCCAGAGGAGCTGCACCAGGTTGTATTCTCACCAACATCATAAGAGGATCCCCCTTTCTCTGCATTCCCGCCAACATCTGTCATTTCCAGACTTGCTAATTTTGGCCATTATGAAAGGTGTGAGGGGGAAACTCACCGTGGTTTTGATTTGTATTTCTCTAGTGCCAGCTGATGTTGAGCATGTTTTCATGTGTCTGTTGGCCATATGTATGTCTTCTTTGGAGACATGTCCTTTCATTTCTTCTGCCCATTTCTTCATTGGGTTATCTTTCTTTGGGTGTTGACTTTGATCAGCTCTTTATAGACTTTGCATACCAGCCTTTTATCTGATAAGGCATTTGCAAACACCTTCTCCCATTCTGTCAGTTGTCTTTTGGTTTTGTCAACTATTTCCTTGCTGTGCAAAAGCTTTTTATCTTGATGAATTCCCAGTAGGTCATTTTGGCATCTGGTGACATGTTCTAGCAAGAAGTTGCGGCAGCCGAGGTCACAGAGGTTGCTGGCTGTGTTCTCCTCTAGGATTTGTATGGATTCCTATCTCACATTTGGGTGTTTCCATCCATTTTGACTCGATTTTTGTGTATAGCATAAGAAAATGGTCCAGTTTTATTCTTCTACATGGTGGTGGTCTGATTTCCCACACCATTGTTGAAGAGACTGCTTTGTCTCCATTGGATTTTCTTTCCAGTATTGGTTGAAGAGGAGTGGACCATAGAGTTGAGGGTCCACTTCTGGGTTTTCTCTTCTGGGCCATTGATCGACATGTCTGCTTTTGTGCCAGTAACCATACTGTCTTGTTGATCACAGCTTTAAAATAGCGCTTGAAGTCCGGCTTTTGTAATGCCAACCAGCTATGGCCTACTCTATCAACAATTTTGGGCTATTCGGGGTCTTCTAAGTTCCAAACAAATCTTACCGTTATTTACTCCAGCTGTATAAAAGGAGTTGGTAGTATTTTGATAGAGATTGCATTGAATATATAGATTGATGGAGCTAGCATAAACATTTTAACAATATTTAATTCTTTCAATCCATGAGCATGGAATGTATTTCCAGTTCTTTACACCTTTCTCAATTTCTTTCCAAGAATGTCCTGTCATCTTGAGAGTATAGATCCTTTGTCTACTCTGGGTAGGTTTATTCCTAGGCATCTTATGGTGTTTGCTGCAATGGTCAATGGAATCGACTCCTCAGTTCTCTTTCTTCTCCATCTCATTGTTAGTGTATAGAAATGCACTGATTTCTGTGCATGGATTCCTATCCTGCTGCTTTGCTGAATTCAGGAAAGGGTCCTAGCAACGTTGGGGTGGAGTCTTTTGGGGTTTTCCACATAGGATATCATGTCCTCTGAGAAAAGTGAGAGTTTGAGTTCCTTTTCTGATTCAGACGCCTTTTTATTTCTTTTTGTTGTCTAAATGCTGAGGCTATGTCGAACAACACTGGTTGTCCAGAGAGTGGACTTCCCTGTCGTGTTCCTGACCTTAGTGGCAAAGCTCTCAGTTTTCCCCTTAAGAATGGCATCAGGTGTGGGCTTTTCGTAGATGGCTTTTATGATATTGAGATATGCTCCCCCCCCTCCCTGCACTGCGAAGAGTATTGATCCGGAAAGGGTGCTGCACTTTGTCAACTGCTTTTTCTGCATCTCTTGAGAGGATCCTATGGTTCTTATCCTTTCTTTTATTTCTGTAGTGTATCACATTGATTCATCTGCAGATGTCGAATCACCCTTGCAGCCCAGGCATAAAACCCACTTGGACATGGTGAATAATCCTTTATGTACTGTTGAATCCTCCCAGCCAGTGTCTTGGTGAAAATTTTGGCATCCATGTTCATCAGGGATATTGGAGTGTAATTCTCCTTTTGGGTGGGGTCTTGCTCTGGTTTTGCGATCAGAGTAATGCTGGCCTCACAGAGAACGCTGGAAGGTTTCCCTTCCATTTCTAATTTTTATAAACAGCTCCGAAGAATAGATTAATTCTTCCTGGAATGTGTGGTAGAATTCTCCTGGGAAGCCACCTGGTCCTGGACTCTTGGTTGTTGGCAGATATTTGATGACTGCTCCATTTCCTTGCTGGTTATGGGTCTGTTCAGGTTTCCTGTGTCTTCCTGTTTCAGTTTTGGTAGGAAGGGATCCATTTCTTCCAGATTGCTTAGTTTGTTGGCATATAGTTGCTCAGAATGTGTTCTTATAGTTGTCTGTATTTCTCTGGTGCTGGCTCGTGATCTGTCTTCTTTCATTCATGATCTTATTTCCCCAGATGTGGTTTTCTTTTTAAAATTCCCCTGGCTATTCGGGGTCTTCTGATTCCACACAAATCTTAAAATAATTTGTTGTAGCTCTCTGAAGAAAGTCCATGGTATTTTCATAGGGATTGCATTAAACGTGTAAATTGCCCTGGGTAATATTGACATTTTCACAATATTAATTCTGCCAATCCATGAGCACGGAATATTTTTCCATCTCTTTGTGTCTTCCTCAATTTCTTTCAGAAGTGTTCTATACTTTTTAGGGTATAGGTCCTTTACGTCTCTGGTTAGGTTTATTCCTAGGTATCTTATGCTTTTGGGTGCAATTGTAAATGGGATTGACTCCTTAATTTCTCTTTCTTCAGTCTCATTGTTAGTGTATAGAAATGCCATTGATTTCTGGGCATTGATTTTGTATCCTGCCACGCTGCCAAATTGCTGTATGAGTTCTATCAATCTTGGGGTGGAGGCTTTTAGGTTTTCTATGTAGAGTATCATGTCATCGGCAAAGAGGGAGAGTTGACTTCTTTGCCAATTTGAATGCCTTTAATGTCTTTTTGTTGTCTGATTGCTGAGGCTAGGACTTCCAGGACTATGTTGAATAGCAGTGGTGAGAGTAGACATCCCTGTCTTGTTCCTGATCTTAGGGGAAAGGCTCCCAGTGATTCCCCATTGAGAATGATATTTGCTGTGGTCTTTTCGTAGATGGCTTTTAAGATGTTGAGGAATGTTCCCTCTATCCCTACACTCTGAAGAGTTTTGATCAGGAATGGATGCTGTATTTTGTCAAATCCTTTCTCTGCATCTAAAGAGAGGATCATATGGTTCTTGGTTTTTCACTTGCTGATATGATAAATCACAGTGATTGTTTTACGAGTGTTGAACCAGCCTTGTGTCCCGGGGATAAATCCTACTCGGTCATGGTGAATAATTTTCTTAATGTACTGTTGGATCCGATTGGCTAGTATCTTGTTGAGAATTTTTGCATCCATGTTCATCAGGGATATTGGTCTGTAATTCTTTTTGGTGGGGTCTTTGTCTGGTTTTGGAATTAAGGTGATGCTGGCCTCATAGAACGAATTTGCAAGTACTCCATCCCTTTCTATCTTTCCAAACAGCTTTAGTAGAATAGGCATTGTTTCTTCTTTAAACGTTTGATAGGATTCCCCTGGGAAGCCATCTGGCCCTGGACCTTTGTGTCTTGGGAGGTTTTTGATGACTGCTTCAATTTCCTCCCTGGTTATTGGCCTGTTCAGGTTTTCTGTTTCTTCCTGTTCCAGTTTTGGTAGTTTGTGGCTTTCCAGGAATGCGTCCATTTCTTCTAGATTGCCTAATTTTTTGGCTCCGTTCTCTTTTTGATATGTCTGGCCAGGGGTTTATCGATCTTATTAATTCTGTCAAAGAACCAGCTCCTGACTTCATTGATGTGTTCTACTGTTCCTTTGGTTTCTATTTCATTGATTTCTGCTCTGATCTTTATGAATTTTCTTCTCCTGCTGGTTTTAGGCTTTAATATTCTGTTCTTTTCCAGCTCGTTTAGGTGTAGGGTTAGGTTGTGTATTTAGGACCTTTCTCATTTCTTGAGAAAGGCTTGCATTGCTATATACTATCCTCTTTCGATGACCTTTGCTGCATCCCAAATGTTTTGAGCAGTTGTGTTTCCATTTTCATTTGTTTCTATGAGGTTTTAAAATGTGCCTTAGTGCCCCAGTTGGATTCTTTAACCTCTGTGTATTTGAATTCTTTCCAAATTTCCTGTCAAGATTGAGTTCCAGTTTCAAAGCATTGTGGTCTGAAAGTATGCAGGGAATGATCCCAGTCTTTTGGTACCAGTTGAGAGCTGATTTGTGACTGAGTATGTGATCTGTTGTGCAGAATGTTTGTTCCATGTGCACCCGAGAAGAATGTGTATTCTGTTGTCATAGGATGGAGTGCTCTGAAGTTATCTGTGAAGTCCATTTTGTGCAATGTGTCATTCAGAGCCCTTGCGTCCTAGTGGATCATCTGCTTAGATGATCTGGCCATTACAGTAGTGTTGTGTTAAAGTACTTACTATTATTATATGACTATCCATGTGTTCCTTTATTTTTGTTATTAATTGCTTTATAAGGTGGCCTGGGTGGCTCAGTCAGTTAAGGCTCTGCCTTTGGCTTAGGTCATGTTCTCAAGGTCCTGGGATCAAGCCCTGATCAGGCTGCCTGCTCAGTGGGGAGCCTGCTTCTCTCTTTCTTGCTGCCACTGCCTGTGTTCTCTGTGTGTGTGTGTGTGTGTGTGTCAAATAAATAAATAAATGAAATCTTAACAGAAAGTTGATTTATATAGTTGGCTGCTCCCACTTTAGACACATTAAAACTTATAATTGTCCAATTTTAGTTTTGGATAGACCCTTTAATTATGGCATAGTGAGTTTCGTCATCTTTTGTTGTTGTTGTTTCTTCTCTTAATGCAGTCTTTGGTTTAAAATCCAATTTGTGGGATGACCAGGTGGCTCAGTGGTTGAGCATCTGCCTTCGGCTCAGGTCATGATCTAGTCCCACATCAGGCTCCCCGCACGGAGCCTGCTTCTCCCGCTGCCTGTGCCTCTGCCTTTCGCTCTCTGTGTGTCTCTCATGAATAAATAAATAAAATCTTTAAAAAAATCCAATTTGTTTGATATAAATATTGCCACTCCAGTTTTTTTTTCATGTCCTTTAATATGATAAATGGTTTTCCACTCCCTCACCTTCAATGTGAAGTTGTCTTTGTGTCTAAAATGAGTCTCTTTCAGATAGCATATCAGTGGGTCTTGCTTTTTTTTTATCTACTGTGATACCCTGTGTGTTTTGGTTGGGGCATTTGACTTGTTTACATTCAGAGAAAGGATTGAAAGATATGAATGTAGTGCTATTGTATTATGTGTAAAGTCCGTGTTC
The DNA here is from genome assembly GCF_011100685.1 of Canis lupus familiaris. Taxonomy (NCBI): domain Eukaryota; kingdom Metazoa; phylum Chordata; class Mammalia; order Carnivora; family Canidae; genus Canis; species Canis lupus. The sequence continues at coordinate 6,820 of NW_023331689.1, forward strand.
TGGTCTGTGTTACTTTTGGGCTCTCTGTTTGCTTAAAGTTTCCCCTTTACCACTTCTTGCAAAGCTGTTTTAGGGATCACAAATTCTTTTAGTTTCAGTTTGTGCTGGAAGCTTTTTATCTCCCCTTGTATTTTGAATGAGAGCCTTGCTGGATAAGATTCTTGGCTGTAGACTCTTCTCCTTGAGCACCCTGAGTATATCATGCCAGCTCTCTCTGGCCTGCTAGGTCTCTTTGGATAGATCCGCTGCCAGTTGAATATTTCTCTCCTTCTTGGTTCAGGGCCTCGTGTTCCAAGCTGCTTTCAGGATTTTCTCTTTGTGTCTGAAATTTGCAAGCTTTGTTATTATATTGGAGATATTGACCTGTTTTTTATTGATTTTGAGGAAGGTTCTCTGTGCCTCCTGGCACTTGAGTGCCTGTTTCTTTCCCCAGATGAGGGAAGATCTCTGCTATAATTTGCTCAAATATGCCTTCTGCCCCCTCCTTCCCCTCTTTTTCTGGGATCCCCATTATTCTAACATTGTTTTGCTGTGTGGTACGAATCATCTCTCAAATTCTCCTGTCATAGTCCAGTGGTTGTTTCTCTCGCTTTTCCTCAGCTTCTTTATTCTCCATTGTTTTGTCTTCTATATCACTACTTCTCTGTGAAGCCTCATTTATCCTAGCAGTTAGAACCTTCATTTTTGATTGCATCTCACTAAGATTAGCCTTTTTTATCTCAACTTGATTAGATATCAGTTGTTTTATTTCTCCAGAAAGGCATTCTCTAATGTCCTCTGTGTTTCTTTTAAGCCCAGCTATTATCTTGATGGTCATTATTCTGAACTCTCGCTCCAGCCTCTTCCTTCTATCCATGCTGATTAGGTTCCAGGCAGTCAGTACTACCTCTTGTTCTCTTTGTGGCGGTGAGTTTTTCCATCTTGTCATTCTGTCCAGAGAAGAAGAGATGAGTGAGAGAACAGAATAGAAAAATATCAAGAATGACCCCAGATAAATACATGCTAAACAAATCAGAAGAGACCCGAAGCCAATTTAAAGGTTAACAAAGGAGATAATAGAATTAGAGAGATCAAGAGAGCAGAGCAGTACACCGATACTATGTGAATTTTGGTCTTTTTGTTAGGAAATTGCATCCCCAAATGGTTAAGAGGAAACCTTGTATATATACAAAAATAAAATTAAATACAAGGAAAGTCTAGAATGTAAGTGTAAAAATGGAAATTAAAAGTCAAAATAAAAAGGATATTATCAGCCAGTTGAACAGAACAGAGCAATATACTATATCATAAGTTTATTTTGGTCTGTTTGTTAGAAGAAACTACATCCCAAAATTGTAAAGAATGAAAAACTTCATTATATGCAAAAATAAAATTAAATGCAATGAAAGGATAGAATGTAACTGTAAATATGAAAATTAAGATAGATTTTAAAAATATTATAATCAGACAGATGAAGAGAATAGAGCAGTATAGTAGATTCTGGTTGTATTTTAGTCTATTTCTTAGAAGGAACTACTTCCCGAAATGGTACAGAAAGAAAAACTTCAATATATACAGGAATAATATTAAGAGCAGTGAAAGGATTGAATGCAAGTGTAAAAAGGTAAATTGTAAGAGTTGATAAATGAAGAAAATGGTTGAAAGCAAAAAGAAAATTAAAATAGAAAGACTAAGGAGTCATGAGAAATAGCCATGAGTTCTGTATACTGTTTGCCCCTAGCACTGGAGTTCTGCAGCTCTGTATGATGAGTAAAGTTGGTCTTAGCAGGAAGTTGTTGCTGACCTCCTGAGGGAGAGGCCTGTTGCACTGATTCTTAGGTGTCTTTGCTTAGGGTGGGATTGCACCACCCTTGCCAGGGGGCCAGGCCAGGTAAGCAGCTCCAGATTGCTCTCTGTGGCTTTTGTTCCCTGAAGGCTTTCTGGGCAGCTTTAGAGGATGAGAATGAAAATGGTGGCCTCCTAATTTCCAGCCCTGGAATTGAAAGATCTCACTCCCTACTGTGTCTCCCTGGTTTCTGTCTGCACTCTGTATTCACCCAGCCTGTGACCAAGCATTTTTATCTCAAGCACAGACCCCCTTTCGATTTTCCAAACTTTGCAGACCCCTGTAGCTCCCATTCACACTGTGCCTCTGGGGGGAAGGAGGAGGTCTTGCCCAGTTTTTCCTGCTTGGAAAGTGGTCACCTGACTGTTCCTCGGTTTGGGGTTTATGGCAACACTGAGCTGAATGCCCACTCCTGGGCTCACTGATTGCAACTGGCTTCCCCGCTCAAACGCCTTGGCAACTGCCATACTCAGGTGCCGCCCCCATTCCTTCTGTGACCCCGCCCCCCCAGGGATCCTGAGACCACACTGTCCGTCCCACTTAGGATGCTGCCCCCCGTTGCCACCTGAGCATCTTTCAGACAGGGATGTCCTCACTGGAACAGACCTCTTAAAAGTTCTGGTTGTGCACTCTGCTGCTATATCACTTTCCAGGACTTGCCTTCTGGCTTCCAGAGGTTCCCTGCCGCCCTGGTTTAATCTTCTGATATATGCCTCTGATTCATTTCTCCACACCTCCTACCTTGCAGAAAGCGGTCGCTGTTCTATTTGTAGAATTGCAACAATTCTTTTCTTGGATCTCTGTCTGAGTCCACAGGTGTTCAGAATGATTTGATACCTATGTAGCTGAATCCCAGACACCAGACAAAACTAGGGTCTCCTACTCCTCCACCATCGTCCTCTTCTTCCAGAAATTCTGTATATTCGATTGATCAATATTAATTGTACTTTTTATTAGAATCCTCTAAACAGCATTATAGGTTTCTTCTCAGTTATCCAGATTAAAATAAGTAGGGATTTATTTTATTTATGTGATTAGCTTTCTATTTAAGCAAATTGTAGCTTTTACTTTCTAAAAGTATCATTTCCAGACCACGTTTCATAAGCAAAATAAAATTCCTACAATAATGTCTCTTGTTTAACTTGAACATTGTAAGTAACGTTTAACTTATTTCAGATGCAGCAGATGTTGGAAGACAGTATAATCAGAGAACTAAAAGAAAGTATGTTGCCAAATTCACAAATTTAGATGGTCATTAATTTCTGAAATAAACCACAAATAGTAACTGGCATCCCTTCCCCTTGTTAAAATTTTGTCTAGATATATCTAATAAAAAATGTAAAACATAAACATAGTGAATAAGAGACTTATTCCTCATTTGGTCATCGTGTTTCATACCTTTTTTATTTTTATTTTTCAAGATTTTATTTATTTATTCATGATAGCCACACAGAGAGAGACAGAGAGGCAGAGACACAGGCAGAGGGAGAAGCAGGCTCCATGCAGGGAGCCTGACGTGGGATTCGATCCCGGGTCTCCAGGATCGTGCCCTGGGCCAAAGACAGGCGCCAAACCTCTGTGCCACCCAGGGATCCCTCATACCTTTTTAAAAAACCCTGCAGCCTGTATGCCTGTTAGCACTTTTGGCTGTAATCTTCCTTCACTTGTGCCATCGCTATGGAACTGTCAATCTGAAAATGTGGGCGTTCTCAAATTCTTGTTTCTGCTAGTGGTAGAAGACCAAACAGACCAGACTTGTCTCAGTAATACTTAGTTAAGCAATTATATAGTTCATATAGCTGTCCCTTGACAGGTGACATTTCAATCTCCAGCCACTGGTTTTGCCATTGGGTAAAATTCCAGGTTTCTTAGCATGGAATATAAGCACCCAAATCAATTTGGTTCTTGCCACATTGGTGAGCCTTCTCTGTCGCCATTACCCTACTCTGCTGCTTTGCAGAGAGTAATCTTTCAGGTATCAGCCTTCCTATTCCCTCCACAGAAAAGCAGACAATATTGATAGAAAACCAGGATGTCCCTTCTGTGTGTTCTTATAATGTCTTGTTTTAAACCTGCCATGATATATTTGACTCTAGATATTGCCTGTTAGATTTTTTAGTTGATAGTATATGATTGTTCAGGGGTGGACTGTGCCATCAGCTTGCAATCTCATCTTGTAATGAGAAAACCAGAAGCTCTAGTGTTTATCCACAGTAGTAATTAATTCAATGGGCAATCGTGAGCAAACTTGATTTAATAGTAATCTTGTATTTTATATTGTAGTTATATGTAGATATTTTTCATCCTTTTAACACTCAGAAGATTCCAACTTTTTTTTTACTAACTTCTAGTTAACTACAAAGTATTTCAGATAAAGAATATTATTCTTTCTCTTTTTCAGTTGCTCATGATTGAGAATCAGGATTCTGTAGATCTTCTCCTTTAGGACCTACTGACGAATCAAATGTAAATCAAGATCTAGTACTGCAAGCATCACGAGAATATGTAGAGATTTTGAATAGAAAGTATATGATCTGAAAGCTATATAGTAAAAGTTTATTACCTAGATGTTTAATATAACATTTTAATTGTTTCCCAGTAAATATCTGATGTACAAAAAATCTTTATTAAAGGAAATGTTGTTATATCGTGTGTAATGAAAGTTTATATATTATTTTAAGCTATGTTTCTTGGCATCTGATTAAATTTAAGCATATTTTCTACATGGAAACCAGCATTATTGAGTTTTACAGGCTCCAATCTGCCCAAGTAGATCGGACCAAGTTGTTGATAATGTTTTGGGGCTGGTAATTGGTAGTTGTTTTTTTTTTTTTTTTTGTATTTTCTATGTTTTATTACTAGACATATGGATTTAGACACACATCATTTTGATATACTGCTGCTAAAGCTATCACCAATGTTTGTATGTATTTCAATTTTTATAGTGCCATAAACCCTGTGTATAATTTCAATTTTAAATACTTATTATTCATAGTTCTTTCCTCATGGTGAAAAAGATTTGCCTAAGGCTTTTTATCTTTTCTTTTTTTTTTAATTTACTTTTTGAGAAGAGTCTTAAAATTAGAGAAAAGAAAAAATAGAGAAAACGACCTTTTCCCTCCAGAATGGTTTGAAAGTAAATTGTTAATTTATGCCCAATTCCTGTGGCCCCTATATCCTGCAAGTCAGTACATTCCACATAGCTACCGTACAACCCTGCCAATCAGAAAATCAACACTAATACAATTGTCCCTTGAATAATGTGGAGCTTAGGGGGGCACTGATCCTCTGTGTAAAAATCTGTGAACTTTTGACTCCCCAGGCACTTAACTACTACTAATCTACTGTTGACCAGAATATTGTACCAAAACAGTCAATTAACCTATTTTTTGTGTGTTATATGTATTCCATTCTATATTCTCCTTATAAAGTAAGCTAGAGAAAAATGTTATTAAGAAAATTCAGAAGAGGGTAGCCCGGGTGGCTCAGCGGTTTAGCGCCGCCTTCAGCCCGGGTGTGATCCTGGAGACCCGGGATCAAGTCCCACATCAGGCTCCCTGCATGGAGCCTGCTTCTCCCTCTGCCTGTGTCTCTGCCTCTCTCTCTCTCTCTCTCTCTCTCTCTGCCTCTTATGAATAAATAAAATCTTTTAAAAAAAGATAAGAAGGAAGAGAAAATACATTTACAGTACTGTGTTTTTTAAAAATTGGCATATAAGTACACCCATTCAAACTATGTTAGGTATACATTATGTTTTTAAATTTAAATTCAATTTCCCAACATTTAGAAGGGTCATCGTTTTCAGATAAAGTTTTTCGATAATTCATCAGTTGCATATAACACCAAGTGCTCATCACGTCACATGCCCTCCTTCATGACCATCACTGATTTACCCCATCTCCCCATTCACTTCCCTTTCAGCAACCTTCAGTATGTTTTCTGGAGTTGAGTCTCTCATGGTTTGTCTTCCTCTCTGATTTTTCCCCATTCAGTTTCCCCTCCTTGCACTATTTCTTATATTCCACCTATGAGGGAGACCATATGATCATTGTCTTTCTCCAGTTGACTTGTTTCACTCAGCCTGATACCCTCTAGTTCCATGCCCATTGATGTAAGTGGTAGGTTTTCATCCTTTCTGACGTCTGAGTAATATTCCATTTTGTATGTATATCACATCTTTTTTTTAAAAGAATTCATCTATTTACTCATGAGAGAGAGAGAGAGGCAGAGACACAGGCAGGGGGAGAAGCAAACTCCATGCAGGGAGCCGGACATGGGACTCTTCCCGGATCCCAGGATCATGCCCTGAGCCAAAGGCAGACACTCAACCGCTGAGCCACCCAGGGGTCCCATACCACATCTTCTTTATCCATTCCTCTGTTGAAGGACATCTTGGCTCCTTCCACAGTTTGGGTATTGTGGATATTGCTACCATAAACATTGAGGTGCAGGTGCCCCTTCATTTCACTACATTTGTATCTATGGGGTAAATACCCAGTTGTGCAATTGCTACGTCAACTATCCCCTCTATCATCTAAACCTCATATTCTGGGCAGCCCCGGTGGCGCAGTGGTTTAGCACCGCCTGCAGCTCAAGGTGTGATCCTGGAGACCGGGGATCGAGTCCCACATCAGGCTCCTTTCATAGCATGGAGCCTGCTTCTCCCTCTGTCTGTGTCTCTGCATCTCTCTCTCTCTCTCTCTCTCTCTCTCTCTCTGTGTGTGTGTCTCATGAATAAATAAAATCTTCTAAAAAAATAAAATAAACCTCATATTCTTTTAAAGCTCTGACATTTGTCTGTAGTATCCTTTATAGCAAGGAAGGTCCTATTCAAAACCATGTACTGAACTAAGATGTTGTGTTTCTTAGTCTCTTTCAGTTTAGAACAGTTCCTTAGTCTTTCCATTGATTTTTGTGACTTTTAATCCTTTGAAGAGTTCATTCCAGTAACGTAGAATGTCTTTTCAGTGTGGGTTTTTCTTACGTATCTTATGTTTCCTTATGATAAAATTAAGATTATATTTATATACATATACATATATGTATTTTAGCAAGAGCACAACTGAACTGGTCCTCTACTCTTCTCATTGCATCATATCACGTGACCTACAGTTTTGATTTGTCCCATGGTTGGTGACGTTGATCGCTGGAGTAGTATCTTCAGTTTTCTTCCCCAGAATGTTAACTTTGCACTTTACAATTAGTATTTTATGGAGAAGTACTTTGAGATATATAAAAACCTCCTTTCTGAGATACCCTGTACCAGGCCACTTCTGCAGATGATGTGCCTCACTTACAGGCTCTGAAAACCCATGCTGGGCTGTTCTTTCCCTGTGTGGATGCCTCCTGAACCTTTGAAGTCTGTGATACCTCATCCTAAGTTACTCACCTTTCAGAGATGCTATGTCTTGAACTCTAAGACTGTTCACGTGGCACTCCTACATTTATGCCTTCCCAATTCTGTGCCAGGCTCCAATACCTCCCTCTGGGACACCACCGCTCCTTGTTTCTGTTCCTGTGCTTTTGGACTGAAATCTTTGGGAACGGAAAGGATAAAGGGGGAAAGGGCTCCATAGGTCTTTTATAATCAACTTATGAAGCTTTACAATGCAAAGATTTGGATTGGGATTGCATTGAATCTATAAATATTTTGAAGGGAAGAGACATTTATAATACTGAGTTTTCCAAACAATATTTTAATTGCTCTACTCTCAGTGTTTAAAAAAATTTCTTATAAAGATCCTGCAAGATATATTTTAGATTTATTTTCAGTTATTTGATACTTTTGATCCTATTTTAAATTATTTTTAAAAATCAACTTCATTTCCTGTTTATAGCTTATAGAAATAAAAATACTTTGCATATTGAGCTTCTATCAGCTCAGCTATCTTTTTTTAAGATTTATTTATTTATGATAGATGTAGAGAGAGAGAGAAAGAGAGAGGCAGAGACACAAGAGGAGGGAGAAGCAGGCTCCATGCCGGGAGCCCAATGCAAGACTTGGGCTTGCAAGATGCTGGGACTCCAGGATCATGCCCTGGGACAAAGGCTGGTGCCAAACCGCTGAGCCACCCAGGGATCCCCAGGATCAGCTATCTTGATAAACTATCTTACTATTTCTCATAGTTCTGGAGTCTAGGAAGTCCAAAATCAAGGCACTGACAGATTAGTGTCCAGTGAGGGTCTGCTTCCTGGTTCATGAGTGCCTGTCTTCCTCCTATGTCTTCATAAGGGACAGGGTCAAGGGAGCTCACTCCAGCCTCCTTTAGAAGGGCACTAATCTCAAATCAGGAGGACTACACCTTCATGACTTAATCACTTACCAAAGGCATCACCTCCAAATATCATCACATTGAACACTAAGACTTAAAACCTGAGTTTGGAGGAGTGGGTATAGAAATATTCAGTGTAGAGCAAGGCTGTTCCTTGTTCTTGGCCATATAGACTTCACAATATGGGTGCTTGCAATATGGTTCACAATAATCTCTTGTGATACTTGTATATCTGTGGCATCAGTTCTTTTATCTCCTATTTTATTTTATTTTATTTTATTTTATTTTATTTTATTTTATGGAGTTAAAAGTTTTTTCTACTTGAGTATAGTTAACCCGTTACAGTAGTTTCAGGTGTACAGCATAGGCATTCGGTTTCTGTATGCATTATACTATGCTCACCACAAATGTAGCATCCATGGATTTTTTTAAGCCACTTTTAAAATAAAAAGGATTTTACTTAAGAGAGCACAAGGAATTCGGCCTGAGATTTAAAGAGAAAACAGCTGGAATGCTACAGTGAAAAGAGTTTTCACTTCTATCAAAGTAGGAAGACGGAAAAAATAAAAAGCATCCAAGGGGGAGGAGGCCCCGCAAAGAGCCTGGCTCAGACCTGGCGGCAAGTGACCCCAGTACAGGAAAGGCCAGTCCCAGAGATGCAGGTTTACCAATCTTCCCGGAAGGAAAGGCACTTGCAGGGAGTTCGGGCAGGATCCCAGGATGGGCAGGGATGCCCTCAGGCTCCCAGGGGCACTAACAGAGGAACTGCGCCCCAAGGGAGAGGGCGCCACATACTATGGGCCGAGCTCCCTAAAGGGCTGCAGCATGCGCCCGGAGGGGCCAGGAGCGGCTCAGGCGGCGGCTCCGCTTCGAGGGGGCTGCATGGCCCAGGAGCGTGATTCCAGCGGCACAGGCCCCAGATCCCAGGGCACCAGGGGAAGCAGCCCAGGATCTGGCACTCCCCCCGGGACAGGCGGAAGCCGAGAGAACACACGGCAGTAAGGAGGCTCCTGCTCTGGGTGCAGCCCGCCTGTGGAGCACCCAGGCCCCTTCGGACTGGGAGCTGTGGTAATTACTGCGGGAGCTGACTCCAGGGCTGGAGACCTGGCCGCCGCCACTGTTGTTCCTCCTACTGTCACTTTTTACCAGGGACTCAGCAGGGGCCTCATAGGATAAACAGCTCCCACTGAGCCCTGCACCTGGCAGGGGGCTGGGCAGCTCCCCCAGGTGCACACACCTCTGAGAATCAGCATTGCTTGTAGAAGCAGGCCCATGCCCCAGAAGACCAGCTGGAAGGACAGGGAAAGCAAGTTCTTGACCAAAGCAGTGCTGGAAACTAACAGGGGAAGTCGAGGGATTTACAATATATAGAATCAGAGGATACTCCCTCTTGTTTTTTGTTTTCTGTTTCCGCCTCCCCCCCCCCTTTTTTTTCTCTCTCTATCTTTCTCCTTTTTCCAGTACAACTTGTTTCTGGCCACTCTGCACTGAGAAAAATGACTAGAAGGAAAAATTCACCACAAAGGAAAGAATCAGAAACATCCTCTCTCCCATAGAGTTACAAAGTTTGGAATACAATTCAAATTCAGAAAGCCAATTCAGAAACACAATTCTAAACCTACTGGTGGCTCTAGAAATAAGGATAAGGGATTTAAGATACTTCATGACTGCAGAATTGAGATCTCATCAGCCTGAAATTAAAAATCAATTAAATGAGATGCAATCCAAACTGGAGGTCCTAACAATGAGGGTTAACGAGGTAGAAGAACCAGTGAGTGACATACAAGACAAGTTGATGGCAAGGAAGGAAGCTGAGGAAAAAAGAAAAAAAAAAAAGATCACGAGGAAAGGTTAAGGGAAATAAATGACAGCCTCAGCAGGAAAAAATCTACGTTTAATTGGGGTTCCAGAGGGCACCGACAGAGACAGAGGACCAGAAGGTGTATTTGGACAAATCATAGCTGAGAACTTCCCTTACTTGGGAAGGGAAACAGGCATTCAGATACAGGAGATAGATTCCCCCCCACCCCTGCCCTGGGGAAATGAATAAAAACCACTCAACACCTCGACCTTTAATAGTAAAACTTAACAAATTCCAAAGATAAAGAGAAGATCCTTAAAGCAGCAAGAGACAAGAAATCCCTAACGCTTATGAGCAGAAGTATTAGAATAACAGCAGAGCTCGCCACAGAGGCCTGGCAGGCCAGAAAGTGCTGGCAGGATATAGTCAGGGTCCTAAATGAGAAGAACCTGCAGCCAAGAATACTCTATCGAGCAGGAGCTCATTCAGAATAGGAGAGATAAAGAGCTTCCAAGATAGGCAGAAACTGAAAGAATATGATGAGCACCAAACCAGCTCTGCAAGAAATATTAAGGGGGACTCAGTAAAAGAAAGAGGTAGTCCAAGGAAACAATCCACAAAAACAGGAACTGAATAGGTATCATGATGACACTAAATTCATATCTTTCAATAGTAATTCTGAACGTGAATGGGCTTAATGACCCCATCAAAAGGTGCAGGGTTTCTGACTGGATAAAAAAGCAGGCCCCATCTACTTGCTGTCTACAAGAGACTCATTTTAGACGTAAGGTCACCTACAACCTGAAAATAAAAGGTTGTGGAACAATTTGCCATTCAAATGGTCCTCAAACGACAGCAGGGGTAGCCATCCTTATATGAGATGAATTAGTTTATCCCAAAGACTGTAGTAAGAGATGAACAGTGACACTATATCATACTTAAAGGATCTATACTAGAAAGGACCTAACAATCATAAATATATATGCACCTAATGTGGGTGCTGCCAAGTATATCAATCAGGTAGTAACCAATGTTAAGACATACTTAGATAATAATACACTTATACTTGGTGAGTTGAACACAGCGCTTTCTATAATCAACAGATCTTCGAAGCACAACATCTCCAAAGAAACGAGTGTTAAATGATACACTGGACCAGATGGATTTCACAGATATTTATAGAATCCTACATCCAAACACAACTGAATACACATTCTTCCCAAATGCACATGGAACTTTCTCCAGAATAGGCCACATACTGGGTCACAAATCAAGTCTTAACCGATACCAAAACATTGGGATTGTCCCCTGCATATTTTCAGACCATAATACTTTGAAATTAGAACGAAATCACAAGAAGTAGTTTGGATGGATTTCAAACAGGTGGAGGTTAAGGACCATCTACTAAAATATGAAAGGGTCATATTATTTATGGAATATGACCATAAATATGACCAGGAAATTAGAGAAGAATTAAAAAGATTTGTGGAAACTAGTGAGAATGAAGATACAACCATTCAAAATCTTTGGGATAGAGCAAAAGGAGTCATGAGGGGGAAATACATCACAATACAAGCATCCGTCTCAAAACTGGAAAAAACTCAAATACAAAAGCTAACCTTGCACCTAAAGGAGCTGGAGAGAAACAGCAAATGAAACCTTCACCCAGCAGAAGATGACAACAAAGATTCGAGCAGAACTCAATGAAATAGAGACCAGAAGAACTGTGGAGCAGATCAACAAAACCAGGAGTTGGTTCTTTGAAAGAATTAATAAGATAGATAAACCATTAGCCAGCCTTATTAAAAAGAAAAGAGAGGACTCAAATTAATAAAATAATGAATGAGAAAGGAGAGATCACCATCAATACCAAGGAAATACAAACGATGTTAAAAACTTACGCCAATAAATTAGGCAATCTAGAAGAAATGGACGCATTTCTGGAAAACCACAAACTACCAAAACTAGAACTGGAAGAAATAGACAACCTGAACAGGCCAATAACCAGGGAGGAAACTGAAGCAGTCATCAAAACCCTCCCAAGACACAAAAGTCCAGGGCCAGATGGCCTCCCAGGGGAATTCTATCAAAACTTTAAGAAGAAACCATACCTACCCTACCAAAGCTGTTCGGAAAGATAGAAAGAGATGGAGTACTTCCAAACTCATTTTATGAGGCCTGCATCACCTTAATTCCAAAACCAGACAAAGACCCCACAAAAAGGAGAATTATAGATCAATATCCCTGATGAACACAGATGCAAAAATTCTCAACAAGACACTAACCAATAGGCTCCAACAATACATTAAAAAGATTATTCACCATGACCCAGTGGGATTTATCCCCAGGATACAAGAATAATGTCATGAAAATACTTTGTATGATACTATATTGACAAATAGATTTTACCACACATTCTTCCAAACCCACAGAATGTATAACACCAAGAGTGGATCATAATATAAACTATGGGCCTTGAGTAATTATGATGTATCAGTGTCGATTCATCAGTTGTGACAAGTGCCCCCCTCCCCTGCCCGCTGGAAAATCTTGACGTAAGAGAGGCTCTCTCTCTGTCTCTCTGTCTCTCTGTGTGTGTGTGTGTGTGTGTGTGTGTGTGTGTGTGTGTTTTGGGTGAGACAGGTATGTGGGAAATCTCTACTTTTTCCTCAACTTTTCTGTGACTCAAAAACTGCTCTGGAAAAAAAAAGTCCTAATAATTAATTAGTTGAGCTGCAGAAGAAAAGTCTGAGCTAGCAGAGGTTAGTTCATGAGGTCTAAGGAAAGAAACTATCTCTATGACATAAAAGTGCAAGGTGAAGCAGCAAATGCTGATGCAGAAGCTGCAGCAAGGTATCCAGAAGTTGTAGCAAAGAGAATTAATGAAGGCAGCCACACTGAACCGCAGATTTTCAATGTAGATTAAACAGCCTCATAGTGGATGTTAGGACTTTCATAGCTAGAGAGAAGTCAATGTCTGGCTTTAAAGCATCAAAGGACAGGCTGACTCTCTAAGTTAGGGGCTAATGCAGCTGGTGACTTTAAGCCAAAGCCAATGCTCATTTACTGTTATGAAATTCCTAGGGCCCTTTAGAATTATGCTAAATCCCTTCTATCTGTGCTCTATAAATGGAACTGCAAAGCCTAGATGACCGTACATCTATTTATGACATGGTTTCTTGAATGTTTTAAGTCCACTGTTGAACTGACTGCTCAGAAAAAAAAAAGATTCGTTTCAAAATATGACTGCTCACTAACAACGCACCTGGGCACCCAAGGGCTTTGACAGAGAGGTACAGTGAGATTAATGCTGTTTTTCTACCTCTAATACAACATCCATTCTGCAGCCCATGGATCAAGTGGTCATTTTCAACTTTCAAGGCTTAATATTTAAGAAACACATTTCATACAGCTATAGATGCCATAGATACTGATTTCTCTGATGGATGTGGGAAAAGTCCATTGAAAGCCTTCTGGAAAGGACTGACCACGCTAAATGCTATTAAGAACATTTGTGATTCGTAAGAAGCATTCAAAATATCAACAGAAATAGGAATTTGGAAGAAGTTGACTCTAAACCCCAGGGATGACTTTGAGGGGCTCAAGACTTCAGTGGAGGAAATAACTGCAGATGGGGTGGAAACAGCAGGAGAACTAGAATTAGAGGTAGAACCTGAAGTTGTGACTGAACTGCTGCAATCTCATAATAGAACTTGGATGAAATAAGTCAGTTAGATAAAGATCAATACCATATCATTTCACTTATATGTGGAATTTAAGAAATAAAATAGATGAACATAGGGGAAGGGAAGACAAAAAAGAGAAGCAAACCACAGGAGACTCTTATCTACAGAGAACAAACTAAGGGTTTCTGGAGGGGAGATGGGCGAACAGGGTGATGAGCATTAAGGGGTGCATTTGTGATGAGCACATGATATTATACATTAGTAAGGAATCACTGTACTCTACTCCTGAAACCAATATTGCACCACATTCTAACCAACTAGAATTTAAGCAAAAACTTAAAAATTTTTAAAAGTACTAATGCCAAAAATGATGGCTTTAAAAGTGGGGGGGAAAAAACCTCAACCGATAGTGAGTTGCTTCTTATGGATGAAAAAAGAATATGATTTCTTGAGACGTAACCTATTCCTACTCCTGGGAAAGAATCTGTAAAGACTGTTGAAATGGCAATAAGGGATTCAGAATATTACATAAACTTAGTTGATAAAGCAGCAGCAAGGTTTGAGAAGACTGACTCCAATTTTGAAAGAGGTTGTACTGCGGGTAAGATGCTATCAAATAGCACCATATCCTACAGAGAACTGTTCATGAAAGGAAGAGCCAATTGATGTAGCAAATTTCATTGCTGTCTGATTTTAGCAAATTGGCACAGCTACTCCAACCTTCAGTGACTACCAGATGCGGACTTTAAAATAACTGTGATTGGGCAGCCCCGGTGATGCAGCGGTTTGGTGCCGCCTGCAGCCTGGGGTGTGATCCTGGAGACCTGGGATCAAGTCCCACGTCGGGCTCCCTGCGGGGAGCCTGCTTCTACCTCTGCCTGTGTCTCTGCCTCTCTCTCCCTCTGTGTTTCTCATGAATAAATAAATGAATTCTATAAAAAAAAGTCTCTTTTCTTACTTCTCTCTTTTTATTTTCTCTTCAAATATATTCATCTCTTTTGTTTCTTAAATTCCACGTAAGTGAGATCATACGGTATTTGTCTTTCTCAGACTGACTTATTTCCCTTAGCATTATATTCTCCAACTCTGTCCATAGCATGACAGATGGCAACATTTCATTCTTTTTCATGGCTGAGTAATATTTCTCGCTCTGTGTGTGTGTGTGTGTGTGTGTGTGTGCACGCGCACGCACACATACACACACACACACACACCCAACACCTTCTTTATCCATTAATCCGTTGATGGACATTCGGGCTTTGTCCATAGTTTGGCTTTTGTTGATAATACTGCAACAAACATTGGGGAGCATGTGCCCTTTCTGATCACTGCATCTGTATCTTTGGGGCGAAAGCTCAGTAGTGCAGTTTCTGGGTCATAGGGTAGCTCTATTTTTAACTTCTTGAGGACCCTCTGCATTGTTTTCCACAGTGGCTGCACAAGCCTGCGTTACCACCTACAGTGGAAAAAGACTCCCCTTTCTCCACATCCTCACCAACATCTGCCATTTCCTGATTTGTTCATTTTAGCCATTTTGACAGGTATGAGGTAAGTAGCTCATTGTGGTTTTGATTTGCGTTTCCTTGATGCTGGGTGATGTTCAGTGTCTTAACATGGCTGTTAATTAGCATATTTACACCACTGATATTTAACATGATCCTGAGTATAGTTAGATCAATATCTACCATATTGGTTACTGTTGTCTGTTATTGCCCTTGTTCTTTGTTTCTTTTTATGTCTTCCAGTGTTTTCCTGCTTCCTTTGGTTTTAATTCAACATTTTGTGATTGCATTTTCTCTCCCTCCTTAGTATCTAGATTATGCTTCTTTTCTTATTTTTTAAAGAGTTTGCAGGATGCATTTGTAAAGAATCCAAGTGCCCTCACAGGCTTCACACACAATACACATTCCTCAGAACAGAGTATTCTCAATTCCTCCTTCTCATGCCGTAGGGCCCTCATCTCACTTACTCATAAGCTGTGATCGCTGAGTACTTGGTTGTTGGTTTTTGAGCAAACCATTGTCTGTTGGGTCAATTAGGAATTCAAAAATTGTTTTATTTCACTTTTCTTTACTCATTTTTTTTAATAATAAATTTATTTTTTATTGGTGTTCAATTTGCCAACATACAGAATAACATCCAATGCTCATCCCATCGAGTGCCCCCCCTCAGTGCCCATCACCCATTCACCCCCACTCTGGATAGTACATGTATTTTAGAGTAACTTTATTATAGATTCCAATGGTAAATTGGAACATATTAACGTTGAGAATTGAGAATTAATTTTGAGACTTGAATTTGAGAATTTGAACTATTGAAATTTAGGGAGACTTTCTGAATCTTAATTACATGTATGAAGAAACAACCTGAGGATTAATTGTGAGAACAGGTGCGAGAATATCCAGTGTACCGTTTTGCATAAATATTTGCATATGACTTTTCTTTTATGGAATTAGCCCGTAGCACTTATTTCAAGCAAAGGATTGGCATTATGCATGGAGGAACCCACTTTCTGTGATCATTTATTTTTATTTATTTATTTTAAAAAATTTTATTCATTTATTCATGAGAGACACACAGAGAGACAGAGACACAGGCAGAGAGAGAGAGAAGCGGGCTCCCCACGGATGTGGGACTTGATCCCAAAATTCCGGGATCACACTCTGAGCCAAAGGCAGAAGCTCAACTACTGAGCTGCCGAGGCGTCCCTCTGTGATCATTTAAATTTAGATCTGCACATCACTTTCCATTCATGTCATGCTATGTTCTAACTCTTCTCCAAAGAGTTATTTATAATAGAAACTACCTATGGCTGCTTGTTTAAGACAGGTGACACACATACAGTCTTCTTTCACTATTGTTGTTACTGGTTTCCCTATATTTCCAGAGAGAGCTATCCACCTTCAAGGGAGTGGACATTTTTATGAACGTTCTGTGCAGTGACTGTTGTTATGTTTTGAAATAGCAAAGAGATATTTCTCTAATTTCATGAGTTGGTTGAAGGCTATTAAGATTCTATTGATTAAAACTAAAAAGCCACCATCTTAACCAAGTGATCAAACTTATCTGACCCATAATTGGATCCAAGTAATAGCATGCACCTCCTGGCTGATCACTAAGAAGGGCACAATATCATCTCTGTAGTAATCCACCAAATAAAATTTGTCTTTAATTCAATCTTGAAGAAACAAGCAGAAAAAATTCCATTGAGGAACATCGTAGCTGGCTTAGACTCTTCAAAACAAAAAAAAAAAGACTGGTCTATTTTAGATTAAGGAGACAACAGTGATATGAAAAATGAATGATTCTTTATTGGATAGCAGATTTTGAGGGGAAAGGAGGTTCTATAAGGGCTGTAAGAAACAATTTTGTGGGAAACAGAAATATGAAGAGGGCTTATATGATAGATAATAATTTCACATTAAGGTAAAAATTCTTGGGAGTGAAAATAGAACAGCTTTATGGGAGAATGTCCTGTTCTTTGAAGATATGTGCTGAATAATCAAGAGGGGAAGTGTCATGTCTGCCACTTCCTTTTAAGTGTTTTAGTGAAACTGTGTGTGTGTGTGTGGGGGTGATATATAGAGGGAAAATGATATAAGCAGATGTAGCAAAATATTGACACTGGTGAATATAGGAAAAGGAACCTGTGGTGTTTACAGTAATGTCCTTGTAATATTTTCAAAGACTTGAAAGTTTTCAAAATAAAATGCTGGGTAATGAAACAAATACCAGGTTTACATTTATGTATGAATACTTCTCAAGAGAAGAATGTTAACTCTAGTAAGATGAAAGAAATATGATCGAGAATGATTTTTGGTTTACGTATCCATCTATTTGGTCAACCAAAAAAATCACAATTATCCTTCATTATTCTTTCCTGATCTTACTCTGACATTCTATTTATCAGCAATCCCATCCACTCTCCCTTGACAGCAGTTACATCGCCTCCCTCTCTACTGCTACCACCTTAGCCCAACCTCCACCATCATAGGTACCCTGGTAATAGAGGTGACTCACCTGGAAGCTTCCCCTCCTGCCCTCCCTCGATCCACTCTCCCAAAAGCAGTTAGAGTAAATTTTTAAAATTATAAATTAAATCATGCTCCCTACCTCTGCTTATAACTCTCTGATGGCTTCTAATCCCACTTAGAAAAATAAAGTTCAAATTCCTATCTCCATGACCAGTCTTCTACCTCCATCCCTGACCTCTGCTCAGGAGGAGCTTTTCCTTTCTGGCCTCGCTGTCCCTCCACTATTCTAAACTTCTTCCTGCCCAAGTTTCCCTGTCTCTACCTGGAGTGCTCCGTCTCTTCTTTGTGACATAGCTGGTCCCTTCTTGTCCTTCATAGCTCAGTTCAAATGGCACCTCCTCTGTGAGGCTTCCTGTAACTCTCCAAACTAAAGTAGTGCTCAGTCTCTCATCCGCACATTGCCTAGCCTTCTTCCTCTGAATTTACATATTATTATCTGTCATTTTATATTTTTGTTTATTGTCCGTCTTCATGAAACTTATGGAGCTTCACAAGAACAGGCATACTGTTGGCCTTGTTTGCTGCTGTACTTTTAGCCACTCAAGCAGTACCTGCTACATTTAGATGCTCTAGAATTGTTGAATGAACTAAAGAAAAGGTAACAGTCTATAAATTACTGTGGAGGTATATCAGGAAGAGGCTAGCCAGAAACACAGAATCCATGCTAGTTATTAAAACAAAAAGGAATGTGTTTCAGGGGATCGTGTCCAGGGGTGACGAACTGAGAAGCCAAGCAAGCTCCGTGAGATTATTAGCCACCATCACCCCTAGACTGGGGGCAAATGGAAGAAGTTATGCAGCTGAAGCTCCAGAAAGGTGTCGACTGAAACTGAAACTACAGAGAAGCATATTACTGATAGAGAAGCCTCCGAAGGCAGGGAAGAAGGAGGGGATAACCTATATATTCCTTTTCTTTGCTGTCTAGTCTCTGCTCAGTTGGAACCCAGGCAGAAGCTAGCAGACCCAAGAACTTGGGAAGCATAATCTGTGTACCAGGTCCCCTCCCTAACAGGCGGCAGGATGGGGGGCAAGGTTGGAATGAGGGCAGACTGAGCAGATCCCTCCTGGAGCAGGAACCTCTCATTGGGATGCCTGGGTGGCCCAGCGGTTGAGTGTCAGCCTTTGGCTCAGGTCGTGATCCTGGGGTCCCAGGATCGAGTCCTGCATCAGGCTCCCTTCAGGGAGCCTGTTTCTCTCTGTGCCTGTGTCTCTGCCTCTCTCTGTGTCTCTCATGAATAGATAAATAAAATCTTTAAAAAAAAGGAACCTGTCATTGAATGAGAAAAATAAAAACACATCCCAAAGCATTTATTCTTTTTTTTCGCCTTTTTTTTAAAGATTTTATTTATTTATTCATGTTACAGAGAGAGAGGGAGAGAGGCAGACACACAGGCAGAGGGAGAAGCAGGCACCATGCCGGGAGCCCAACGCGGGACTTGATCCCCGGTTTCCAGGATCACGCTCTGGGCCAAAGGCAGGCGCTGAACCACTGTGCAACCCAGGGATCCCCTAAAGCATTTATTCCTTATCAGTGAAGGACGAGTTCTATTTAGGGGATCGGGATTGCTTGAGAATATCCAAAACATCTGGTAACAGAAAAAAAAAATAGACTATTTATTGTGGTCTTTTTCTGGGTGAACTGTTGACCCCTTGTTTTAATTTTTTAGCTATTTCAACTGTCTGGAGGTTAGCAAAAATTGTGTTACCTTACTATTAAAACATAAATAATATATTTTAAATCCTGTGTTTCCTGACTTGAAAGATACTGAGTAGTGTTCTGGCCCACATCTTTCTGGATTTTTAAGTATACACATTATTAGAAAGTAAAAATCACCAAAACATGCTTAATCATAAATTGCATTGATCCCAATCCACTTAAACTCTAGAATTCCTTAAAATTTGCAAAGATAGGAATCAGCAATTGAAGGAGGCCATGTCTATCTGGTCAATTGTGTCCTTGAAGCCACTGGCCCAACTGTGAGGTTGTGAAAGCAAGCCAGCTTGTGGACCTGCAGCTCCTTCTAGCAGGGTCAACCAGTTCTCCTCTTCCCACTCTTCCTCTACATGCCTGTCGTTTTATTTATCTTCCTGTTCCCTTCAGATGCAATAGGGATAGGAAGTACAATATCTCAGTACCTCCTCATGCCTCTGTCCTTCTCAAAATATCATGAAAGAAAACACAAAACAGAAAATATCCCAGATAACAGCTGTCCTAAGGGAAGCTACACTTCTACAAAATGAAAGTAAATGACTTTATATTTTGGTATATAAATATACCTGTGATGTTATATGGAACAGGCAAAGATTCTACTTAGGGTTCTAATCCCCCTAAGCTCATTAAGTAAGGGAAGAGGGAGGTTAGAGGAGGCACTGTTCAAAGGGTATGTCAATGTTCTTTTAAAAGTAATGGGTTGGACATATAAATCATAGGAGTAATGTTGTACAAAATAGTGAATGAAATATTTATACATTCCATTGAAGCTTAGCATGTGTTCCAGAGGGAGATGTCCTAGAGAGATGGGTCTTCCCCTTTGTTCTGAATCTATTTTTCCAATTGCTCTGACACAGCTGTTGGCTTCACAATCATTCTGAAGTTGATTAGATCAGAAAGCAAAGGCTTGCCTGCTCAGCATGACCAATGATAAACATCAAGGTTGTGGGTATTCCAGGCTTGTAGTCTATATATTGAAGTTGTTTTTGGTGTTTTGTGGGTCTCCGAGTGGTTCTCTAAATTTTCATCCTCCTGTATTTTATATATCATTTGTAACTGAAAGAGTACAGCATAATGTGCATTGCATACACTTGCATAAACTCTACCAATCAAGTTTGAAAATGGCTGTCAGATTTATGGAGCACAACTACAATTACATTCATACACATGTTCAGCTACAAAGCAGAAATAGAACCTTGTTACCTTTGTTTTGCTTGTTTTAATAAAACAAAACATTTGAATTTAACTTCAAGGAAGTAAATTGCTACCTGCTGAGAAATTCTTTTGACTTGCTGTTGGAATGATTTAATGTTTCCAAAGCATGGTGTAGGTGAGCCTGAGTGCAGATTCTTTTATGTCCAAAGGTCAGAGAGGTTTATAAAAATTCCTAAGAATAATCAGAGATGGGGATCCCTGGGTGGCTCAGCGGTTTGGTGCCTGCCTTTGGCCCAGGGCGTGATCCTGGAGTCCTGGGATCAAGTCCTGCATCGGGCTCCCAGCATGGAGCCTGCTTCTCCCTCCTCCTGTGTTTCTGCCTCTCTCTCTCTCCCTCCCTCCTTCCATGTCTATCATGAATAAATAAATAAATAAATAAATAAATAAATAAATAAATAAATAAATCTTTAAGAAAAAGAATAATAAGAGATACTATACTAAGTGCTTTGCAATCACTATTTTATTTAATCTTCACAAAAACTCAAAGAGGGAAATACGGTTTTTATTTTCTGTTTTATAGATGTGGAGATTGAGGCTCTTAGATGTCTTCCTGAGATCTGGGTTAGCCTTTAGCACAGGTTCTGACCTCAGGTCCATCTGAGAACAAAGCTGCAGGTAGGGTAGTATTTTAGTGAAGTGCTTTTCTTCTTTTTAAAGAATTCTCCCAAGTGAGTATTGGTCTCTGGGTCTCTGTGACTATGAGCTTGGTCTGGAATGATTTGAGGTGGCATGGAGAACCAAACCTGGGTCTTTGCCAGCAACAGCATTGCTTCCACTTGCCTTTCTCAAGTCCCATTGCCAGCTTGGCTCCTTGAATGCTTTATCTTGCCATAGGTACCCAGTCTCGAAATGTAGGCTCTAAAGTCAATGTCATTTTAACTATGTCATCGGGAATAGCCAGCTGAGTTATTGAGTCATACAATTGTAGGGTTGGACATGACCTTATAGACCATCTGATGTAACCTCTCTTTCTCCAGGTGATCAGGCTGGTGGTCTCTAGGGAATGAAGAATTTGTCTAAGTCAAACTAGTGGGGTGGGGGCAGTCTGAATGAGAAACCACATATATTCACTCTTTCAACCATAAGGTATTAGTACACGCCATGTACTTTACCTTGGCAATAGATATTTTCCTCTTGACACTATAGTATACTATGTTGAAACGCCATTAAAGAAATAAATATTGAATAAGATTTTTTTTTACTTTTTAAAAATATTTTATTTTTTTATTCATGAGAGACAGAGAGAGAGAAAGAGGGGGGAGGGAGAAGCAGGCTCCAGGCAGGGAGCCTGACATGGGACTTGATTCCGGGTCTCCAGGATCATGCCCTGGGCTAAAGGCGGCACTAAACTGCTGAGCCACCTGGGCTGCTCAAGATTTTGTTTTTTAATTTTTAGAGAAAGGAGCTGTTTTTCATTTATTTTAAAATCCTTACTTGAAAAACCATTGATCATTCCTCATCAAAAAGAGAAACAGAAAATGAAATCGTTGTCTTAGAATATCCAGCAATAAAGATAAGCTCACAGGAGACCAAGACAACTCTTAAGGGTTTTTTTTTTTTTTTCTACTCATTCAAATATTACTACTTTGTAGGAATTTGGGTAAGAATCTGGAGGCTAAATCTCGATACACAGTTCCTTTAAGCTAATATAATTGCAACAACAAAAAAAATGAGGAGTGGGCACGGAGGAGGATATCATATCCTAGATACTGACATTTCAAATAGCAGTAGTTGTGTGTTTCAGATGGGTACAGGCCGATGGGACACATGCCCTATAATAACCAGTACATTGCGGGTGTGTTTTGATGTCCTCTGCTCTTCTCACAAAATTTAAATCTGTTTATATAGTTCTTTGGCACAGTCATAGGACAAGAAGGCTACCTCCCCTGAAAGACCCTTCCTAATCACCAAAACTAAATTTAACCATCCTGTCACTACCAAATGGTTCCCTCTCAATCAACTCACCTTCCTTATTTTCTGCCTAGTGCTTATGGCTATCTGGAATTGTCTAGTTAGTCTACTTATTTACCTGCTTCTTGCCCATCCCAGCCACTCACATCCAAATGTGAAAGTGGGGATTTCATCGGT
The DNA here is from genome assembly GCF_011100685.1 of Canis lupus familiaris. Taxonomy (NCBI): domain Eukaryota; kingdom Metazoa; phylum Chordata; class Mammalia; order Carnivora; family Canidae; genus Canis; species Canis lupus. The sequence goes on from NW_023331689.1 coordinate 29,452, forward strand.
TCTGTTCACCACTGTTTTTCTGAGTCCAGCTGGGAGCCTGACACATTACCACCAAGCAATAAATGTCTGTTCAATAGATGCATGAGTTTGCAATGGCACAGACTTGACCTGAAGTATTTTCTCTGAGGGAGATAGAGTAACATAGGGACTGGGGAGGAGAACTTGGAGCTCTAAGTGGCTAAACAGCAAAGTGCGCTGTCCTGAGAATGTCGCGGCACCTCGGGAACCTGCACTTGATCTCCAGAATACCATGGGCTTACATTTCCCTGGACCAGGAGCTGCCCTGCTGAGAGTTCCATAGAGACTCTGGTCTCTTTGCCTACCGAGTCTAAGCATACTTGCATGTAGGTTAGCAGTGGGACAGCAATATGGTAATAATATGTGTGGGATGGATAGAAGGTATGTCTAGAAGGGATACTCCCCTGAGCTGTGAGAATCATCCTGGTGTGACTCAGGATCTGGGATACCCTATTAATTCCCCTTTGACAGATAAATAATAGATACCAGAACATACTCTATGGGATAGTACATTGTTAATTTTATAGTGATTCATCTGTAATCAGAAGTTCTGGGATACTCTCCTATTCTACCATAATTTAGTTATGATTTGATAATATCATTAGTACTTACGGAATACTGAATCTGCTAATATATTAGTAGGGATATTATAATCTGCTATTGTATTAATTTTTAGTTTGAGAAGGGGCATATGTTTTAAAACACAAGTGAAACATGAAGTGGCATCGGGTTATCTGAATTTATCATCATGTGTAATATATTTCTAATGTAAAACATATTTAATTAAGATATATCATCCATTGGTGTCAGAACTGGCAAATGATCCTATATATAAAACATATATATTTATGAATAACCGCGATATTGATCCCTTCAAATAAAATTGAGAATGTTCTTTTCTCCTCCTCCTCCTCCTCCTCCTCCTCCTCCTCCTTCTTCTTCTTCTTCTTCTTCTTCTTCTTTGCTTTAAAGCATTCCACTTTAGAATGTAAAGTCCTAAGTCCATCTTTAAAGATTTATTTGAAATTCTTGAATTTTTTTTTTTTTAATTTAAGCATCACTGTTTATAGGGCTCATTTGGTGGCAGGCAACAGAGACTATCTTTGGCTAACAGCAGTAGAAGCCATTTATTGAAATGATAAGTAGATTGTGAAATCAAAGGCCTCTCAGAGAAGAGCTGAATTGAGAGATCAAGGAGCAGGAACTAATGAGGATTCTGTTCAGAGCATCACTGTGATGAGGAAGAAATGTCAACCATTTTGCATCCTGTGGTCACTCAAGACAAACAGTTTTGGGAAATACATCTGATTGGTTCAGCTGAGTCAGATGCCCAGCCCTCCTATGGGTGGGAGACCATCTTTAATAAAAATTAGAAATACAGAGGGACTTCCCAGGGAAAAATTAGCATGCTGCCAGCACTAATAAACATGAGGAGAGAGAGAGAGAGAGAGAGAGAGAGATATGCTGGGCAAGCAAAAACACAAATATCCACTATAGTAAATGAGTAATCCTGTCAGTTTCCCATAATTTGTTCTCAGAAGCATGGGAAATAATCTCTCATACTGATCACATCACCTTGAACAATGATAAAAGAATAAACTTAGATAAATCTTAGTGTTGATTACGGTTACAATACAGCCAGTGCGTTATAAAAGAAATATTAATTGATGGTGGACATGGTAGGAAAGTGGAAGGAAATTAATATTTGGAGAGAGCCAAGTGTTATGCTAATTGCTTTGCTGGAGCCTCTCATTTAATATTCATGATGATTACAGGAAGAAGACATTTTAAACTTATCTTGCTGATAGGGAAACTGAGGATCAGAAAGATTAAGCAACTTCTTTTCAAGGTCACATACTTAATGGCATACAAATAGAACGATGTGGTACAAGTGTTGTATTACTGTCAATACAATTCCAAAGGAAAACAACATGTAATTGTTAGTCTGCCTTGCTGATGTGATGTTGCTGTTGTCACGGATAATTACTACATAACTCCTCTTTGTTGGACCATCATGTTATCTTGAAACCTAATGAAATATAAGCATCTCTTCTCTATTTGCCAGTATTGTTAGGATTATGAATATTACCACCAATAGTGTTCTCCCTCTCTTATTTTGCTAAAAATCTCAGTTGCCAATTTTTTATTTTAGGCCAGCCATATTATTGGTAAGCCTTTTATTTTAGGTCACGTTTCCTAAAAGCAGGCCTTGGGGGAGACATTTGGGTCTCAGTGATTTACTGTAAGAGTGATTTTCAGGAAGCAAATGGGAAAAAAATAAATAAATTCAGGGAAGTGAGGGAAGCAGAATAGGAAAGAGAAAAGAGTCAAGCAAGGATGTGCTCTCAGGGGAAAACAATCAGCTCTGTCCTGATCTTTGGGGGTCCTGGAAACCTAAGTCATATTAGAAAGTATTTCTCTCTGGAAAGTGGGGACTCTGGGTAATTATCTGGAGGCAGGGCAGCTGTGAGCTCTTATGCACAGGAGCTGGGGGATGGGTTTTGTACCGGGCTCTATAAAGGGGATCTGGTTGTTTTGTTTTGTTTTGTTTTGTTGTTTTGTTTTTTAAGATTTTATGTACTTATTCATGAGAGACCTAGAGAGAGAGGCAGAGACACGGGCAGAGGGAGAGCAGGCTCCATGCAGGGAGCCCGACTTGGGACTGGATCCAAGAATACTGGGGTCATGCCCTGAGCCAAAGGCGGGCACTCAACCACTGAGCCACCCAGACATTCCCATATAAAGGGGATCGTCTACACTCATGTGCATTTTCAGGAGAAGAAGCCCTTGCCAGGCACTTCCCTTGGTCAAAGGGGGAGTATCTTTGCTTCCTTTTCCCTCCCTCCTAGTAAGATAAGTCACTAACAAAACTTGCTTACAGGAGGATACAACTCACAGCTGAGCCTGTGAATTTTTGGCAGGAGGGCATGGGTCATTGGATGCCTAAGACAATGTTTAGACAATGTTGGCTGGGCTCAGACCTGCTGTCATAACACAATGGCATAGTGGCCTCTCCCAGAGGAGACTAGAGTAGCGTAGCATCAGTGCCATGTAGCTATGATTCATGGCCATAGTTAGCAAACCCAGAGTTTAATGATGAAATTTTACAAGAGAAAAATGACACCTTTTTTGTTGTTTTCCTAGCTTTCAGACCTAGCTAAATGTTCATATCTTACTTTTATGATTTAGGAAGATAGCTTTTGTTTATGTCTCTCTCTATTTCCCTTTTCCTTATCTGCCTCTCTCGAATTGAGTTTTGCAAACTGATACACTTTTGTGGTTTAACAAACAAGAAGCTATTTAATATTATTTTAGTGTGCTAACACTGTGGCATTTCTGAGCATGAAGATTTTTAAGGTGGCATAAATAGGTATTTTCTACTTTAGCCTATCTTACTTCCAAAGGATAGCCAGTTTGCATTTATTTTATTTTTACCAAATAAATCTTCAGTGCCCCATCGTGATCCTCCCATCCCTTTCTCCTTCCCTAGATCATTGTCTTAGTTTAACCCTTATCACTTCTTCCCTGGGATATTGTAATGGGTTGCTGTGTGCCTGTCAAAAGCATAATGGTGATTTACAGAGAAATCAAAGAATACAAGTCCCTTTAATATAAAGAAAAGATGGAAGATATCAACTGCGTGGGAATGGTTTCACAGAGCTGGAGATTCAGAAACATTCACCCCATTGGAGAGACAAATGTCTTTTTTTTCACAGAGGGATCCTGTTGCTGATAATAGGACCTGACGGATGACTGAGAATTTTTCTTTGCCCTTCTCACGTGGAGTCCCATACTCTCTGACCTATCCTGAAAGATGTAGGGGGTCTGGCTTTCCGCCTACTTACCTACTAAGTGCAAGAAATAGAATGACCCCAACACATCTGAGTGTATAAGTAGATTTAATTACAGACCAGTTCCTCTAGAGCCTGCATCCTCCCAGCCTGCAGAGTTTCTGGCACCTTTACTCCCATCGTTCAAATGGTTTTTCCTCCTGCAGATCCACTCCATTCCCTTACATTCTCTATATTGTTGCTAGAATCTTCTTTAACTAAATGTTTATATCATGTTATACATTTTGAGTTTTTTTTCTCATCCATATTTCACCTAAACTAAAATAATTAATTTAAAAATTTTTTAAAGAAATCTATGTCATTTTCCTACTTATCTTTCTCCGGTTCTCCATCACGTAATTGATCGAAAATTCTATGTAATTCTATGTATGTGCATATGCACAGACACACATTCATCTTGTACCAATTTGCAACTTATTCCCTCTTAGCACATTACGTGCAGATTTGTGAACACAACATGTTTCTCAAACCTCTTTAACTAAACATGACATTTTCTCTCTGGTTCAGCCTTACCCCTTGTCTACCTGAGCAAATCTCAGCCACTTTCATGTCTTCATGATTGAACCCAAATTTAACTCTCTCAACAGAGCTTTCAGTGACTTCCCAGCATCATTATTCACTCTTCTCTCCGGTATTTCTTAGCACCCTTCATCTATGTGCATTTTACTAATTTGTGATTGTTCATTTACGTATCTGTTTCCCCCTGAGGCCGTGAGGGCAGCCGTGTAAATCCCTAGGTCTGGTTCCCTAAGGCTCAACTGGTTGTTTTCAGACGATGATGCTGGCCAAACCTCTTGTAGACACCAGTAGAAAACCTCACCCAGCCGAAACCTGCGCAAACATGCTCTTAGGCAGGGCTGTCTAGAAGCTCTTGTGATTCGTGTAGAAGTGACTCACTGAAGGTGTGCTCTCACGGAAAAGCTTTGAGTCAGGGAAGCTGAGTAGGACGGGGAGGCGTTAGGCAAGGGCCTGCTTTCAGAAGTCCAGTTTAGCTTTCTCCCTGGGGAAGAAGCTCTGAAGCAGTTGCATCGCCTGCCTGTAGGCAAAAGAGCTGGGATTGTCTACTCTGGTCACGTGCGCGCGCCCACCCCCCACCCAGGGGGGCAGATAGTTGCAACCTCCCAGGCTACTCTGGGTAAAGGGGGTTTTTTAGACCAAAGCACGCCTCCAGAAAAGAGAAGGGCCTGGGGACAGGAATTTAATAAAGGAGATTAGCAGAGTCAGGATCGGCATCTGCGCCACATACTCAGATATTTCATGCCAAAGAAGGCAGTTGTTCTCATTGGTTGAAAGCTTGCTTTTTGCCAGGCGAAGTGCTAAGTACCCTCGCGTGTGGGACCGGGGACCCATCTGTCCTGGAATATAGTTAACCAACTTTCGGCCAGGTATAATATCATACGACAAACCTAGTTAGTGAGCCAGGGAAACAGTGTCTGTTCCTATAGTTCATTGAATTCAAGAAGCAACGATTACAAGAAACATCATTTTATGTTTTATCGCTCCAACTGGGAAGGAGAACAAAAGGCATCCTATTAAGCTAGTGTGCGGTACTTTCATATCATCCATTATGTGACACAACCTGCTCTCAGAGATGCGGAAATGAAAATTAAAAATAAAAGTGCGCATGAAATTTGGAAATTTATGAATACTGATGACCAAATGACAAGTAGAAAGATGTTTATATTTAGAATTTCACAATATTAGATTATTAATAAGTTTAATCTCTTAGAAATAAATTCTATAATGGGTTATTTAAAATGATTATTACTAACTTTATTTATTTTATTTATTTTAAGATTTTATTTTATTCATTAGAGATGCAGAGACATAGGCAGAGAGAGAAGCAGACTCCACGCGGGGAGCCCGATGTGGGACTCGATCCTGGGACTCCAGGATCACTCCCGGGGTCAAAGGCAGGTGCTCAACTGCTGAGCCACCCAAGGATCCCGATTATACTAATTTTAAAATAATATAGTACATGCAAGTGTTTGTAAGAATTATATACTTGTGAGTTGATCAGAGGGATGGACATTTGATAGAATTTACAAATAATTTTTGAAACTTATATCTAATTGAGGGCAATTATATGATGTTCTCATACACAATCATTATGTGTCCTAAGAAAAGATTAATTGTATTTATCAATTGTTACTCAATGACTACTATGATTTGCAAGAATGATATATATGGTTTTGAAAATAGTGTTATCACCTGCATACTTAAAAAATCTGCAGCCATAACATACAACCAGTGAGACTATTGATAATTCAAGATTTTAAATAAA
>NW_023331690.1:0-35614 GCF_011100685.1 Canis lupus familiaris
TCAAAGTATTTCCACTTATTTTCCTCATAATTTGGGCTAGATTTTGTGCTGCAGGTTCTGTTTCTAAAATCTTCTATGGGGATGCCTGGGTGGCTCAGTGGTTGAGCATCTGCCTTTGGCCCAGGGCATGATCCTGGAGTCCCAGGATCGAGTCCCACATCAGGCTCCCTGCATGGAGCCTGCTTCTCTCTGCCTATATCTCTGCCTCTCTCTCTCTGTGTCTCTCATGAATAAATAAATAAAATCTAAAAAAATAAAAAAAAATGAAATCTTCTATACGTTTTCTCTGTTCCTTGGATTCTTCAGTATTCTGACAAAGGGCATCATTTTCTTACTTATTATTATTTTTATTTAATTTATTTATTTTATTATTTATTTTTTCTTTTAATAACAAATTTATTTTTTATTGGTGTTCAATTTGCCAACATACAGTATAACACCCAGTGCTCATCCATCAAGTGCCCCCCTTCAGTGCCTGTAAACACATTTCAGGGGCGCTTGGGTGGCTCAGTGTTTGAGTGTCTGCCTTTGGATCAGGTCGTGATCCCGGAGTCCTGGGATCAAGTCCCACATCAGGCTTCCCGCAGAGAGCTTGCTTCTCCCTCTGCTTTTGTCTCTACCTCTCTCCTCTATGTCTCTCATGAATAAATAAATAAAATCTTTAAAAATAAAAAAACTACATTTCTGCCATTTCATAGTATTTGAAGGAATGTTGGAACCATATATGCATTACACCTTTTTTTTCATTGTATAGTTTTTAAAAATGATAACATTGTATGATTAAATAGCTAGGCAATATTGCCTTTTCTTGTGGGAATAACATGGAAAACCATTTTAGAAAGTAAGTTGTTAATATGTGTAAATTGACTTATGTATCCCCGTTTTTGGCTTACCAATTGCATTTCTAAAAATTCCATATAAACATATAATAATAAACATAGTCTAAAAATGTGGAGGTGTACTCAATGCAGCTATTAATTAAAGAAAAAATGTAAACCCTTCAATAGTAAGGAAAAAAAATAATAAATTGTGGATTTTTTTGAGACTACTAAATCATAATAGAAAAGCTCACAATAATATAAGTAAAAAAGATAATATAGAATTGTATATGTACCACGACAGCAAAAGCAATATAACTATACCATCTTAGAAAAACTTGGCATTACATTAAAAAAAAAGTAACTGGATTTTAAAAATTGTTTTTATTTTTATTAAGTCATTTTAGTAAACTTCCTTTCCATGTGTCTTTTGTTCCTCTTATATTATTTCTGCTTTGTTTTTGCAGGATTTGCCTATTATCTCTTTGTTGTATAGAATAGCATATTTAGCTATTTTACTGTATTTAATAAAACTACATTGGCAGTAATTTGTTGTGTATAGTAGTTATTTATTTTTTCCACAGAAATTCTTTTCCATATTGTGGAGGCCGAGAAAATTAAGGCCATTCCACCTCAAGTTTAGCATTAGCACAAGTACAGCCATCTTAGGCCCCTGTGAATAAGAGCTGAACTTTACAGGAAAAACTGCAGAATGTCCTCGGCAGGGAATCCCATATCAGAAAGACAGCAGAGCTCAGAATGCCCTCAGCAGAGAATCCCATATCAAATCTTAAGAAACTCCCCCACTCTTTCCCCCATACTGGAATGGAAAAAAATTCCTCCACCCCTTCTGAAAATCCTCTAGACCAGCCCATAAAAAACCAAGCAGTAACTCACTTTGGGGTCCAAGCCCCTGCTCTGCTGTGTGGAGTATACTTGGACCCAAGCTCAAGCTTGTAAATAAACCCTCATGTACTTGCATCGGTGTCGACTCCTTGGTGGTTTCTCGGACAGCAATATTACCCTTAAGTAAGTTTTAAATTTGTCTCTGCATTTTTATAGTAGTTCTTTGTAAATTTTGTATGACTTTTTAAATTAATTAATTTTACTTTTTTACTTTAACTAGTGTAGTAAGAGGGATCTTTTTTTTTTTTATTGGAGTTCAATTTGCCAACATATAGCATATCACCCAGTGCTCATCCCATCAAGTACCCCCCTCAGTGCCCGTCAGACTCCACATCCAGCATGATGCCCAATGTGAATTGGTTGAATTCACAACCCTGAGGTCAAGACTTGAGCTGAGATCAAGTGTCAGACACTTAACTGTCTGGGCCACTCTGTTACTTTCCTTATTTTATATCTGGTTTTCTTTTCATTTTTTTTTTACAGTTTATTTTATTAAATGTAATCTTATTTGTGTCATGGATGCCAAATTTCATTTAAATACATTTATGTTCTGATGTGGGTTTTTTTTTCCCTTGTCAAGCTTTACTGGGTATAAAGAAATAAAGCTTCTATAAACATGAGGTTGCCTGTACAACTTCTCACCTTGCATATTATAAATGAAAGCTTGTGCTTCTTAACATGTCCCATTAGGTTCCCAAAACTTCCTCCATTAGTGAGTGTGTTATTCATATTTGAAAATTCTGGAAGGCAAATTCAACTAGTCTTTTTTTTAATTTTTTTAATTTTTTATTTTTTTATTTTTATGATAGTCACACAGAGAGAGAGAGAGAGAGAGAGAGAGAGAGGCAGAGACACAGGCAGAGGGAGAAGCAGGCTCCATGTACCGGGAGCCTGACGTGGGATTCGATCCCGGGTCTCCAGGATCGCGCCCTGGGCCAAAGGCAGGCACCAAACCGCTGCGCCACCCAGGGATCCCTCAACTAGTCTTTTATGCCTTTTATTTCTCATAAACTGAATATTCATTATTTCAGCTGCTACCAAGATGTTTACAGGGTATAAAGTGCACAAAGTATTTTTTGGAAAGGCATCACTGATCACTGATTTACTCAGAAAATTTTCCTGATTTTTTTCATTCTTATGTGTGCAGCCTTTTAATCTTCAAATTAGTCTTTGGAAGTAGACACAAGTCTAAATTTTCTCTTGTAGACTGTCAGTGTTATTTTAATACAAAGATGAATTTTAAGTGAGCCTCAGGTTTTTTGTTTTTTTGTTTTTTTGTCGTAAGTTTCAATGACATGAAAGCCCACACAGTATGAGTACTTTTTATTTTCATTGATGTTTTGATGATTCCTTTTGCCTTGTGGGAGTCATAATAAAAAATGAGTAAGATTATAGATTAAATCAGTTTTCGGGGGATCTCTGGGTGGCTCAGTGGTTTAGTGCCTGCCTTTGGCCCAGGGCATGATCCTGAAGTTCAGGATCATAAAGATTTTAAAATCTTTTAAAAAAATCAATTTTTCTATACCTGTACAATTCTGCTAAAATACTTGAGACTGACAATTGACATATTTCACTCTCTTTGGACAGAGACAGAAAGAATGATACACACTTTCTTTCACTTTCACTCAATTATTAAAATTCTTTCAAGAGAATGGGAATAAACAATATGTGAATTGATCAAATTTTTTTAAAAGATTTTATTTATTTATTCATGAGAGACACAGAGAGAGAGAGAGAGAGAGAGAGAGAGGCAGAGACACAGGTAGAGGGAGAGGCAGGCTCCATGCAGGGAGCCTGACGTGGGACTCAATCCCAGGTCTCTAGGATCACACCCTGGGCCGAAGGTGATGCTAAACCGGTGAGCCATCAGGGCTGCCCTGAATTGATCAACTTAATAGAAGCTTACTTGTTTCATTGCTTTCACAATAAAGTCATAATTTACATTACAAATGTAATCAACATATCACAATTCTGAATTATATTTATGTTTTTCATAATATAAATAAGTTGATATATAGTGAAACTTGTCCATTCTCTGGTTTAAACTAATGAGGAAATGGCTATATATTATATGTTATTTCCAAGTTTGTTATATATATATATGTTTATATATAATATGTATATATAAGACATGATATATAACTTATATATGTTATTGTGTGTGTATAATACACAATGTGTGTGAAAATGTAGAAATAAAGTTATGTTTCATCTTTTATGGGAATATTATTATAACACAATTCTTCACAGAGGGTGAGATGAATATCATTTCAGGTAAGCTAGGGAATGTAGGTAACATTTCAGTTGAGCTTTTAGGAATAATATGCCAGATAAATATATATTACAGAGTGAAATGGTTTGTGAATGAAAGTGGATGGCATGGATGAAGAAGAGCAAAGAGTTTCTGTAAACACAGGATCTTGGATTCATGCAAAAAATGCTTGGGAAGAATGAAACACTCTTGTGACTGGAATATGTTAGTTTCTTACAGGATTCTGTGGTTTTACTTTTCTTTACTACTACTCCTGTATTATGTACAAGTATCCCAAAACTTAGAACAAACAATCCATGCGCTAAGAACAGCCACTAAGATCATACTTAGGAGTCATGTATTTTTTGAAACTAAAACATTTCTCATCACCAGTGTTCTCAAGGCCCCTTTCACATCTTTGTTTCTCAGAGTATAGATAATGGGGTTTAAGACTGGGGTGACTATGGTGTAGAAAAGAGAAAAAACTTTCCCTGGTTTTTTGAGCTACTTTTGGCTGGCTGAAGGTACATAAAGATGATGGTTCCATAAAAAATGATGACCACAATCAGGTGGGAAGAACAAGTCCCAAAGGCCTTCCGGCGCCCTGCTGCTGATTTTATCCTCAGCACAGTTTTTGTTATAAAGCCATAGGAGACTAGGATGAGTGACACAGGGACAATTAGAAAAATCACACTGGCCACAAAGAGTTCTATTTCATTGATTGTTGTGTCCACACAGGCCAGTTTGATGAGCACAGGAACCTCGCAGACAATGTGGTCCAGTTTGCGATGACCACAAAGGGGCAGCTGCACAGTAAGGGAGCATTGAATTAAGGAGGTGATAAGACCACTGAGCCATGCTATGATGGCCAGGGAAGCACAAAGCTGAGGATGCATAATAGTTGTGTATTGCAGAGGCCGGCAGACAGCAGCATATCGATCATAAGCCATGACTGCCAAAAGAATACATTCAGAGGATCCCAACCCCATAGCCACATAGAGCTGGGCCACACATCCACCATAGCTCATGTTTTTTTCTTTTTTATTCATGGTAACCAGCAACTGTGGGGCAACGCTGGTGGTAAAGCAGATGTCCACACAAGAGAGATTGCTAAGGAAAAAGTACATTGGAGTGTGGAGTATGGGGGCTAAATAAGACACCAAAATGATGGCAGTGTTCCCCAGAATGTTCAAGATGTAGAAAAGCAAAATTATGACAAAAAGGATCCTTTCTAGTTGGGGATCATCTGCGAATCCCAGCAGAAGAAATCCCTTTTCAGAACTGTTGTTGCTTTCCTCCATTGTCCTGTAGATTTCAATTTATAAAAGGCTTAATATTCTGGAGAAAGAAGATGATAAGGTGAACAGTGGTAAATTGTGGTGTTTCTAATATGATTATCTTCCTTTTATAACATTCAGCCATATTGTAAAGACTGATAACACTTTTCTCAGTGTATGATAACACTTTTCTCAATTTTCTTTGACAGAAATACCTCCTTTGTCATTTCCTTCAGCACATTTCACTCCTTCAAATGGGAACAACACTCATCCATCTACAATGGATTGTAGCAATGGATGGTAACACCATCACAATACCCTCACTCGTTTACTGCCATAGCCTAAGAGGGTAATATATGCCCTCAACTTTTCTTGGAGAAATATCTTTATAAACTTAGTGATATTTATTTATAAGGCTCTATCAGTTTTGGTTTATTCCTCCTTAAACATTCTGCCATCACATATTTTAAAATTATACAATGGCAGACAGATATGGAGGAAGCATGAAGAAAATTAGCACTTAGGTGTCTTTGGAGAGAATCTGGGTTAGTTATTGGTAGTGATGGTACATCTCAGGCATGAAAAGGACTTTGAAATGATATGTAAAAAAAAACAAACTGCTGAAAAGATGATCTTAGAGAGAAGAGAGAGCACATGAAAACCGAATTACCATCAACTTGGCCCAATCATTGTTTTAAACACTGGAATTATGTTGACACAGAGTTTGAGCTGGTGATATTTTCTAACTAAACGACCATACAGCAATCTTACATACACATATTACTTTATGGCTTCTCTTCACTTCCCACCTCCATCTCTTCACTCATCTCATTTACAGTTATTTTAAAATACATTTTGTGATTATTGTAGGTTACTTTTCAAGCGCTTTTGGGTAAGTTTGAGAAGTGGTTACCTTGGCTGTCTTCACTGAAAGTATTTCCAATTAAAAAAAAAAAGAAACAAAACAAAATGAAAACCTTCAGATCTTTTCTTTTTAAAAACCAAATATTACCCACCTGGGTGCCACCCCCCCCCCCAACAAGATAATGGGTGAGATGGAGTAGTAGGACCCTGGGATTGTGCCAGGAGCACAACCAGATAACTATTAGATGATCCTACTACATACCCTAGAAGTTGACTTTAAAACTAACAGAAAAAATTCAACAGCTGAAGGAGAGAAGAGACCACATTGAAGGAGGTAGGGAATGCAGAGACGTGGGTTATGACAGGAATGAATCATGAGTGCTGTGGAAGTGAAGGAATCATGGTCATGGGGAAGGGTGAGAGAGAGGAAAACACAGGGGAATGCATAAGAAGAACATTTTCCCAAAACCATCAGCTTGGAAAATAAGAGGGTCTGGTTTTCAAGAGTTCTTGCAGGAAGTAGGATCTAAAGCCTGGAGGGTTTTTTCCCCCATTTTTAAAATTTTTTTTATTTATTTATGATAGTCACACACACAGAGAGAGAGGCAGAGACATAGGCAGAGGGAGAAGCAGGCTCCATGCACCGGGAGCCCGACGTGGGATTCGATCTCGGGTCTCCAGGATCGCGCTCAGGGCCAAAGGCAGGTGCCAAACCACTGCGCTACCCAGGGATCCCCCCTTCCCCCATTTTTTAAAAATTGGAGTTCAATTTGCCAACATATAGCATAACACCCAGTGCTCATCCCCCCAAGTGCCCCCCTCAGGGACCGTCACCCAGTCATCCCAATCCCCTGCCCACCTCTCTTTCCACTACCCCTTGTCTGTTTCCCAGAGTTAGGAATCTCTCATGTTCTGTCACCCTCACTGATATTTTCACTCATTTTCTCTCCTTTACCCTTTATTCCCTTTGACTATTTTGTATATTCCACAAATGAATGAGACCATATAATGTTCTTCTCTGATTGACTTACTTCATTCAGCATAATATCCTCCAGTTCAATCCACGTTAAAGCAAAAGGTAGGTATTGGTCGTTTCTAATGGCTGAGTAATATTCCATTGTATACATAGACCACATCTTCTTCATCCATTCATCTTTCGATCGACACTGAGGCTCCTTCCACAGTTTACCTATTGTGGACATTGCTGCTATAAACATCGGGGTGCAGGTGTCCCGGCGTTTCATTGCATCTGTATCTTTGGGGTAAATCCCCAGCAATGCAATTGCTGGGTCATAGGGCAGGTCTATTTTTAACTCTTTGAGGAACCTCCAGAGTTTTCCAGAGTGGCTGCACCAGTTCACATTCCCACCAACAGTGCAAGAGGGTTCCCTTTTCTCTGCATCCTCTCCAACATTTCTGGTTTCCTGCCTTGTTAATTTTCCCCTTTCTCACTGGCGTGAGGTGGTATCTCAATGTGGTTTTGATTTGTATTTCCCTGATGGCAAGTGATGCAAAGCGTTTTCTCATGTGCATGTTGGCCATGTCTATGTCTTCCTCTGTGAGATTTCTGTTCATGTCTTTTGCCCATATCATGATTAGATTGTTTATTTGCTGTTGAGTTTAATAAGTTCTTTATAGATCTTGGATACTAGCCCTTTATCTGATAGGTCATTTACAAATATCTTTTCCCATTCTGTAGGTTGTCTTTGAGTTTTGTTGACTGTTTCTTTGGCTGCGTAGAAGCTTTTAATCTTGATGAAGTCCCAATAATTCATTTTTGCTTTTGTTTCCATTGCCTTTATGGATGTATCTTGCAAAAAGTTTCTGTGGCCAAGTTCAAAAAGGGTGTTGCCTGTGTTCTCCTCTAGGATTTTGATGGAATCTTGTCTCACATTTAGATCTTTCATCCATTTTGAGTTTATCTTTGTGTAGGGGGCAAGAGAGTGGTCTAGTTTCATTCTTCTGCATGTGGATGTCCAACTTTCCCAGCACCATTTATTGAAGAGACTGTCTTTTTTTCTAGTGGATAGTCTTTCCTGCTTTGTAAAATATTAGTTGGCCATAAAGATGAGGGTCTACTTCTGGATTCTCTATTCTGTTCCATTGATCTATGTGTTGTTTTTGTGCCAATACCACACTGTCTTGATGACCACAGCTTTGTAGTACAACCTGAAATCTGGCATTGTGATGCCCCAGCTATGGTTTTCTTTTTTAACATTCCCCTGGCTATTCGGGGTGTTTTCTGATTCCACACAAATCTTAAGGTGACTTGTTCCAACTGTGAAGAAAGTCCATGGTATTTTGATAGGGATTGCATTAAACGTGTACATTGCCCTGGGCAACATTGACATTTTCACAATATTAATTCTTCCAATCCATGAGCATGGAATATTTTTCCATCTCTTTGTGTCTTCCTCTATCTCTTTCAGAAGTGTTCTGTAGGTTTTAGGGTATAGATCCTTTACCTCTTTGGTGAGGTTTATTCCTAGGTATCTTATGCTTTTGGGTGCAATTGTAAATGGGATTGACTCCTTAATTTCTCTTTCTTCAGTCTCATTGTTAGTGTATAGAAGTGCCACTGACTTCTGGGCATTGATTTTGTATCCTTTCACACTGCGAAATTGCTGTATGAGTTCTAGCAATCTTGGGGTGGAGTCTTTTGGGTTTTCTCTGTAGAGTAAAGAGGAAGAGTTTGACTTCTTCTTTGCCCATTTGAATACCTTTTATTTCTTTTTGTTGTCTGATTGCTGAGGACAGGACTTCCAGTACTATGTTGAATAGCAGTGATGAGAGTGGAGATTCCTGTGTTGTTCCTGATCTTAGGGGAAAGGCTCCCAGTGTTCCCCATTGAGAATGATATTTGTTGTGGAAAGCCTAGATTTTTAAAGGTCAGCAAGCTTGGCTGGAATAGAGCTCAGGAGGTACTGCTCTGCTCCAGAAGAGAAGGCAGACAAACACCTCGGGGCACACAGCATGGAGAATAGTGATCTGAAGAATGTCTGGGGACACACAGGGGAAGATTGTTTGCTCTTTTCCCAGAGTGTTCAGGAAGATGTTTCTCCAGGAACAAAACTGCTGTCATTTCCCTCTCCCTCAGCATAAATACAGAGCCACATGTGGGAAGCAGTGCAGTGCTCACATCAGATGCCTGACTTGGGTACACTAGGCCCAATGTCCCTGTGTTCTTAGCAAGTTTGCCTTAGTCCCAGCAATGTGGGCCCTGAAAAGACCAGTATAAACCCCTGTCCATACCATGTCTCCTGACCAGAGGACTCTGCAGGCCTCAATTCTGATGGAAGTGGTGTCAGGTCTCATTTCACATGCAGACCAGACCACATCTACTTAAAACTAACCACATTAAGGCCAGGAACCAAACAGTGCCCACAATGACTAGCTTGAAGGTTAGGGCAGCCACAACACAACAACATAACACACAGTACACACCAGAGATTCACTAAAGCACCAGATCCTGGACACTACATAAACTCTTCTTCATAAAGCCATTACTCTCAGGAACAGGAGATATAATTGGTTTTTCTAACACAGAAAAGAGGGTATAGACTTAGGTAAAATGTCAAGATGGAGGAACTTATCCAAAATGAAAGAACAATATAAGGCCACAGCCAGAGACCTATTAAAACCAGGTACAAGTAACATGCCTGATGTATAGTTTAAAGCAAAAATCATAAAGATACTCTCTGGGCTTGTGAAAAGTAGACATTAGGTAGATCCTTACCACAGAGATAAAAGAGCTAAAAAAGAATCAATTAGTGATAAGGTATGCAAAAATGAGATTGGAAACAGTTTCCATGCCATGAACAGTAGGCTGGAGGAAACAGAGGAACAAATTAATGATATAGAAGACAAAATGGAAAATAATAAAGCTGAACAAAAGACATAAAGAGAAATTATGCAATATGAGTATAGATTTAAGGAATTCAGGGACTCCACTAAACATAATAATTTTCATATTATGTTCCTATGTTCATAGGAATTCCAGAGAAGAAGAGAGAAAAGGGGTAGAAAATGTATTTTTTTTCCACTAAACATAATAACTTTCATATTATGTTCCTATGTTCATAGGAATTCCAGAAGAAGAAGAAGAGAGAAAAGAGGCAGAAAATGTATTTTAGGAAATAATAGTTGAAAACTTCCCTAACCTGTGGAAGGAAATAGACACTCACATATTGGAGCCACAGGGAAGTCCCAACAATATCAACGAAAGCAGGCCAATACCAATCATATTGTTGTTGTTGTTGTTTAATTTTTAAAATTTATTTTTTATTGGAGTTCAATTAACCAACATATAGCATAACACCCACTGCTCATCCCGCCAAGTGCCCCCCTCAGTGCCCATCACCCAGTCACCACAACCCCCCGCCCACCTCCCCTACCACTACCCATTGTTCATTTCCCAGAGTTGGGTGTCTCTCATATTCTATAACCCTCACTGATATTTTCACTCATTTCTCTCTTTTCCCTTTATTCCCTTTCACTAATGTTTATATTACCCAAATGAATGAGATCATATCATGTTTGTCCTTTTCTGATTGACTTATTTCACTCAGCATAATACCAGGCATATTGTAATTACATTTGCAAAATATAGTGCTAAAGAAAAATCTTCAAAGCAGCAAGACAAAAGAAATCCTTAAATTACAAAGGAAGCCCCATAGGTCTATCTGGAGATTTTCAACAGAAACTTGGCAAACCACAAGAGAGGGGCATGATATATTCAAAGTGCTGAATGGGAAAAAGCTATAGCTAGGAATACTCCATCCAGCAAGGATAACATTCAGATTAGAAACAGAGGTAAAGTTACTCATACAATCAAAAACCAAATGTTATTCTTTTTTGAAATATTTTAATGCTGCCTATAGTTACCTGTCATTTATTAGTTTGTTTAAAAATTTACTTTCAACACACTATGCTTTAGTTATACTATTTGAAAAATAAAGTCATACATAAATTTTAAAAATAACATTTTTATACTATCTTCATCCAAATGTGATCACTGTTAACTGCTGACTATACTAGGAGAAACAACTTGGTAATGCTAAAAGACCTACTTTAATCCTGAAATTCATACCTGTCATCTGTATGTTAACAAAAATCCCCATATTTATTATTTACAATGGGTATAAATATTAAATATGTGGTCATTAAATTAAACTATCATAATTTCTTAAAGTAAATATTTATTATCTTGGATACATTACTACATACTGTTTATAATTATTTACTATATACACCAAATCTTGTTTTTTTATTTTCCTATAAAAAAAGATTAAACAAATACAGCAAAGAAAAATTCTCTTATTTTCAAACAGGATACGCTTACATCCTGTGGTGAAAAGAAGTTAGGAAGCAAACGTTACCTAACAATTCTTTTGTTTCATGTGGTTGAAGTAGGTTACTGATTACTATAATTGATATTATTATTTTATGTATATGGCATATATATTATTTATTACTAAAATTGATAATATTGCAAAACTTTATTAATTTTAATTTTTATTTATTTATTTTTTTTCTCTCTTCTTTTTAGTAAGGCTGGCTAATGGTTTATCTATCTTATTAATTCTTTCAAAGAACCAACTCCTGGTTTTGTTGATTTGTTTCACAGTTCTTCTGGTCTCGATTTCGTTAAGTTCTGCTCGAATCTTAATTAACTCTCTCCTTCTGCTGGGTGTAGGATCTATTTGCTGTTTTTTCTCAAGCTCCTATAAGTGTAGGGTTAGCTTCTGTATTTGAGTTTTTTACAATTTTTGAGGGATGCTTGTATTGCGATGTCTTTCCCCCTCAGGACTGCTTTTGCTGTATGCCAAAGATTTTCAACAGTTGTATCTCCATTCTCATTAGTGTCCTTGAATCTTTTAATTCCTCTCTAATTTCCTGGTTGACTCTTTATCTTTTAGCAGGATGGTCCTTAATATCCACGTGTTTGAAATCCTTCCAAACTTCTTCTTGTGATTTAGTTCTAGTTTCAAAGCATTATGGTCTGAAAATACGCATGGACAATCCCAATCTTTTGGTATCGGTTTAAGACCTGATTTGTGACTCAGCATGTGGTCTATTCTGGAGAAAGTTCCATGTGCACTTGAGAAGAATGTGTATTCAGTTTCATTTGGATGTAAAGTTCTACAGATATCTGTGAAATCCATCTGGTCCAGTGTACCATTTAAAGCTTTTGTTTCTTTGGAGATGTTGTGCTTAGAAGACCTATGGATGATAGAAAGTGCTACATTCAAGTTTCCAAGTATAAGTGTATTATTATCTAAGTGTGTCTTAACTTTGGTTATTAATTGATTGATATTTGGCAGCTCCCACATTTGGGGCATATATATTGAGGATTGTTAAGTCCTCTTGTTTGATAGATCCTTTAAGTATGATATAGTGTCCCTCTTCATCTCTTACGACAGTCTTCAGGGAAATTTTAGTTTATCTGATATAAGGATGGCTACCCCTGCTTTCTTTTGAGGACCATTGGAATGGTACATGTTTCTCCAACCTTTTATTTTCAGGCTGTCGGTGTCCTTATGTCTAAAATGAGTCTTTTGTAGACAGCAAATAGATGGGTCCTGCTTTTTTATCCAGTTTGAAACCCTGTGTCTTTTGATGGGGTCATTAAACCTATTCACGTTGAGAGTTACTATTGAGAGACATGAATTTAGTGTCATCATGATACCTATTCAGTCCCTGTTTTTGTGGATTGTTACCTTGGACTTCCTCTTTCTATTACAGAATCCCTCTTAGTATTTCTTGCAGACTGGTTTGGAGGTCACATATTCTTTCAGTTTCTGCCTATCTTGGAAGCTCTTTATGTCTCCTTCTATTCTGAATGAAAGCCTTGTTGGATACAGTACTCTGCTGCATGTTCTTCTCATTTGGGACCCTGAATATATCCTGCCAGCCCTTTCTGGCCTACCACGTCTCTGTGGAGAGGTCTGCTGTTAATCTAATATTTCTCTTCATATAAGTTAGAGATCTCTTGTCTCTTGCTGCTTTAAGGATCTTCTGTTTATCTTTGGAATTTGCAAGTTTCACTATTAAATGTTGAGGTGTTGAGCAGTTTTTATTGATTTTACGGGGTGATCTAGCTATTTCCTGAATCTGAATGCCTGTTTCCCTCCCCAAATTAGGGAAGTTCTCAGGTCTGATTTGTTCAAATACACATTCTGGACCTCTGTCCCTTTTGACGCCCTCAGGAACTCCAATTAAACGTAGATTTTTCCTTCTGAGGCCATCATTTATTTCCCTTAAACCATCCTCATGATATTTTCATTGTTTTTCTCTTTTTTCCTCAGTTTCCTTTCTTGCCATCTACTTCTCTTCTATGTCAGTCACTCATTGTTCTACCTTGTTAACCCTCGTCGTTAGGGCCTCTGGTTTGGACGGCATCTCTTTTAATTGATTTTTAATTTCTGCCTGATTAGATCTATATTCTGCAGTCATGAAGTCTCTTGAATACTTTATGCTTTTTTCTAGAGCCACCAGTAGCTTTATAATTATGCTTCTGGGTTGGCTTTCTGACATTGAATTGTAATCCAAATTTTGTAACTCTGTGGGAGAGAGGACTGTTTCTGATTCTTTCTTTTGAGGTGAGGTTTTCCTTCTAGTCATTTTGCTCAGTGCAGAGTGGCCAAAAACAAGTTGTACTTGATAGACGCACAAACTCTTTTCACTATAGTATTCCAGCTGTTCTCTCTTTAAATCTCAGGCCGAATTCATAGATTTTCAGGGTGATTTGAATGTTATCTAGGTAGGCGGGACAAGATGGTGGATGAGTAGGGTCCCCAAATCACCTGTTCCCACCGAATTACCTAGATAACCTTCAAATCATCCTGAAAATCTACGAATTCGGCCTGAGATTTAAAGAGAGACCAGCTGGAATGCTACAGTGAGAAGAGTTCGCGCTTCTATCAGGTAGGAAGACGGGGAAAAAGAAATAAAGACACAAAAGGCCTCCAAGGGGGAGGGGCCCCGTGAGGAGCCGGGCTGAGGCCGGGGCGAGTGTCCCCAGGACAGGAGAGCCCCGTCCCGGAGAGAAGCAGGAGCTGCACCAACCTTCCGGGCGGAAAGGGGCTCGCAGGGAGTTAGAGCAGGACCCAGGAGGGCGGGGATGCCCTCGGGCTCCCTGGGGACACTAACAGACACCTACACCCCGGGAGAGTGCGCCAAGCTCCCTAAGGGCTGCAGCGCGCACGGGGGAACCGGAGTAGCTGGGGGCGGGGGCGGGGGGCTCGGGGGCGGCTCCGGGGATGGGGCTGCGGCGGGAGCAGCTGGGGGGGTCGAGGGCGGGTCCGCGGAGGGGGCTGGGGCGGGAGCAGCTCGGGGGGCTCGGGGGCGGCTCCGCGGAGGGGGCTGCGGGGCGGGAGCGTGAATCCAACAGCGTAGGCTCCGGAGCACAGCTGCGCCAGGACACAGCCCAGGATCCAGCCTCCCCCGGGACAGGCAGAGGCTGGGAGGGCCCAGGATAGCAAGGACGTTCCTGCCCCGAGGTGAGCAGATCAGCGGCCCCGCCCCGGAGCCTCCCCGCCCTGCAGACCGAGAGCTCCTTAGTTACTGCGGGAGCTGACTCCAGGCTCCAGAGCTGCCTCCGCCACTGGGGTTGTTCCTCTTGGGGCCTCATGGGGTAAACAACCCCACTGAGCTCTGCACCAGGCAGGGGGCAGAGCAGCTCCCCCAAGTGCTAACACCTGAAAATCAGCACAACAGGCCCCTCCCCCAGAAGACCAGCTAGAGGGACAGGGAAAAACAAATTATCAACCAAACATCACTGGAAAGTTCCAGGGGAAGTCGAGGGACTTCCAGTATAGAGAATCAGAGGATACTCCCCCTAGTTTTTTTTCTTTTTTGCTTTTGATTTTTGTTGCTTACCCCCCCCTTTTTTTTTCTTTTTTCTTTCTCTTTTCTCTTTTTCCCCATTTCCCAATACAACTTGTTTTTGGCCACTCTGCACAGAGCAAAATGACTAGAAGGAAAACCTCACCTCAAAAGAAGAATCAGAACAGTCCTCTCTCCCACAGAGTTACAAAATTGGATTACAATTCAATGTCAGAAAGCCATTCAGAAGCTATTAAAGCTACTGGTGGCTCTAGAAAAAAGCATAAAGGACTCAAGAGACTTCATGACTGCAGAATTTAGATCTAATCAGGCAGAAATTAAAAATCAATTGAATGAGATGCGTCCAAACTAGAGTCCTAACGACAAGGGTTAACGAGGTGGAAGAACAAGTGAGTGACATAGAAGACAAGTTGATGCAAAGAGGGAAACTGAGGAAAAAAGAGACAAACAATTAAAAGATCATGAGGTAGATTAAGGGAAATAAGTGACAGCCAGTGGAAGAAAAATCTACGTTTAATTGGGGTTCCGAGGGTGCGGAAATGGACAGAGGTCAGAATATATATTTGAACAAATCATAGCTGAAAACTTTCCTAATATGGGAAGGGAAACAGGCATTCAGATCCAGGAATAGAGAGATCCCCACTAAAAAATAAAAACCATTCAACACCTCGACATTAATAATGAAGCTGCAAATTCCGAAAATAGAAGAGAAGATCCTTAAAGCAGCAAGAGACAAGATCCCTAACTTTATGGGGAGAATATAGATTAACAGCAGACCTCTCCACAGAGACCTGGCAGGCCAGAAAGGGCTGGAAGGATATATTCAGGGTCCTAAATGAGAAAAACATGCACCAAGAAATTATCCAGCAAGGCTCTCATTCAGAATAGAAGGAGATAAAGAGCTTCCAGAGAGAGGAACTGAAAGAATATGTGACCACCAAACAGCTCTGCAAGAAATTTTAAGGGGGACTCTTAAAATTCCCCCTAAGAAGAAGTCCAGTGGAACAATCCACAAAAACAGGGACTGAATAGATCATGATGACACTAACTCATATCTTTCAATAGTAACTCTGATCTGAATGGGCTTAATGCCCCATCAAAAGGCGCAGGGTGTCAGACTGGATAAAAAAGCAGGACCCATCTATTTGCTGTCTACAAGAGACTCATTTTAGACAGAAGGACACCTACAGCCTGAAAATAAAAGGTTGGAGAACATTACCATTCAATGGTCCTCAAAAGAAAGCAGGGGTAGCCATCCTTATCAGATAAACTAAAATTTACCCCAAAGACTGTAGTGAGAGATGAAGAGGGACACTATATCATACTTAAAGGATCTATTCAACAAGAGGACTTAACAATCCTCAATATATATGCCCCGAATGTGAGAGCTGCCAAATATATCAATCAATTAATAACCAAAGTTAAGACATGCTTAGATAATAATACACTTATAATTGGTGACTTCAATTGGTGCTTCTACACTCGATAGGTCTTCTAAGCAACATCTCCAAAGAATCAAAAGATTTAAATGATACACTGGACCAGATGGATTTCACAGATATCTACAGAACTTTACATCCAAACAACTGAATACAATTCTTCTCCAGTGCACATGGAACTTTCTCAGAATAGACCACATACTGGGTCACAAATCAGGTCTAACGATACCAAAAGATTGGGATCATCCCTGCATATTCTCAGACCATAATGCCTGAATTAGAACTAAATCACAAAGAAGTTTGGAAGGACTTCAAACACGTGGAGGTTAAGGACCATCCTGCTAAAAGATGAAAGGGTCAACCAGGAAATTAAGGAAGAATTAAAAAGATTCATGGAAACTAATGAGAATGAAGATACAACATTCAAAATCTTTGGGATGCAGCAAAAGCAGTCCTAAGGGGGAAATACATCGCAATACAAGCATCCATCAAAACTGGAAAGAACTCAAATACAAAAGCTAACCTTACACCTAAGGAGCTAGAGAAAAAACACAAATAGATCCTACACCCAGCAGAAGAAGAAGTTAATAAAGATTCGAGCAGAACTCAACGAAATCGAGACCAGAAGAACTGTGGAACAGATCAACAAACCAGGAGTTGGTTCGTTGAAAGAATTAATAAGATAGATAAACCATTAGCCAGCCTTATTAAAAAGAAGAGAAAGAAGACTCAAATTAATCATGAATGAGAAAGGAGAGATCACTACCAACACCAAGGAAATACAACGATTTTAAAAACATATTATGAACAGCTAAGCCAATAAATTAGGCAATCTAGAAAATGGACGCATTTGGAAAGCCACAAACACCGAAACTGGAACAGGAAGAAATAGAAAACCTGAACAGGCCAATAACCGGGAGGAAATTGAAGCAGTCATCAAAAACCTCCCAAGACAAAAGTCCAGGGCCAGATGGTTCCCAGGGGAATTCTATCAAACATTTAAAGAAGAAATATACCTATTTACTAAAGCTGTTTGGAAAGATAGAAAGAGATGGATACTTCCAAATTGTTCTATGAGCCAGCATCACCTTAATTCCAAAACCAGACAAAGACCCCACCAAAAAGGACAATTATAGACCAATATCCCTGATGAACATGGATGCAAAAATTCTCAACAAGATACTAGCCAATAGGATCCAACAGTACATTAAGAATTATTAACCATGACCAAGTAGGATTATTCCCGGGATGCAAGGCTGGTTCAACACTCATAAACAATCAATGTGATTCACCATATCAGCAAGAGAAAAACCAAGAACCATATGATCCTCTCATAGATGCAGAGAAAGCATTTGACAAAATACAGCATCCATTCCTGATCAAAACTCTTCAGAGTGTAGGGATAGAGGGAACATTCCTCAACATCTTAAAGCCATCTATGAAAACCCACAGCAATATCATTCTCAATGGGGAAGCACTGGGAGCTTTCCCCTAAGATCAGGAACAAGACAGGGATGTCCACTGTACCACTGCTATTCAACATAGTACTAGAAGTCCTAGCCTAGCAATCAGAAACAAAAAGACATTAAAGGCATTCAAATTGGCAAAGAAGAAGTCAAACTCTCCCTCTTCGCCGATGACATGATACTCTACATAGAAAACCCAAAAGCCTCCACCCCAAGATTGCTAGAACTCATATAGCAATTTGGTAGCGTGGCAGGATACAAAATCAATGCCCAGAAGTCAGTGGCATTTCTAGACACTAACATGAGACTGAAGAAAGAGAAATTAAGGAGTCAATCCCATTTACAATTGCACCCAAAAGCATAAGATACCTAGGAATAAACCACCAAAGAGGTAAAGGATCTATACCCTAAAAACTACAGAACACTTCTGAAAGAATGAGGAAGACACAAAGAGATGGAAAAATATTCCATGCTCATGGATTGGCAGAATTAATATTGTGAAAATGTCAATGTTACCCAGGGCAATTTACACATTTAATGCAATCCCTATCAAAATACATGGACTTTCTTAGAGTGTTGGAACAAATTATTTTAAGATTTGTGTGGAATCAGAAAACCCCGAATACCCAGGGTTAAAAAAAGAAAACCATCTGGGGCATCACAATGCCAGATTTCAGGTTGTACTACAAAGCTGTGGTCATCAAGACAGTGTGGTACTGGCACAAAAACAGCACATAGATCAATGGAAAGAATAGAGAATCCAGAAGTGGACCCTCAACTTTATGGTCAACTAATATTCGATAAAGGAGGGAAAGACTATCCCTGGAAAAAGACAGTCTCTTCAATAAATGGTGCTGGAAAATTGGACATCCACATGCAGAAGAATGAAACTAGACCACTCTCTTGCACCACACAAAGATAACTCAAAATGGATGAAAATCTAAATGTGAGACAAGATTCCATCAAAATCCTAGAGGAGAACACAGGCAACACCCTTTTTGAACTCGGCCACAGTAACTTCTTCAAGATTATCCATGAAGGCAAAAGAAACAAAGCAAAATGAACTATTGGGACTTCATCAAGATAAGAAGCTTTTGCACAGCAAAGGATACAGTCAACAAAACTCAAAGACAACCTACAGAATGGGAGAAGATATTTGCAAATGATTCAGATAAAGGGCTAGTTTCCAAGATCTATAAAGAACTTATTAAACTCAACAGCAAAGAAACAAACAATCCAATCATGAAATGGGCAAAAGACATGAACAGAAATCTCACAGAGGAGACATAGACATGGTCAGCACATGAGAAAATGCTCTGCATCACTTGCCATCAGGGAAATACAAATCAAAACCACAATGAGATACCACCTCACACGTGTGAGAATGGGGAAAATTAACAAGGCAGGAAACCACAAATGTTGGAGAGGATGCGGAGAAAGGGAAACCTCTTGCACTGTTGGTGGGAATGTGAACTGGTGCAGCCACTCTGGAAAACTGTGTGGAGGTTCCTCAAAGAGTTAAAAATAGACCTGCCCTACGACCCAGCAATTGCACTGCTGGGGTTTTACCCCAAAGATACAGATGCAATGAAATGCCACGACACTGCACCCCGATGTTTATAGCAGCAATGTCTACTATAACCAAACTGTGGAAGGAGCCTCGGTGTCCATCGAAAGATGAATGGATAAAGAAGATATGGTCTATGTATAATGGAATATTACTCAGCCTTAGAAGAGTCAGATACTCACCATTTGCTTCAATGTGGATGGAACCAGTGGGTATTTTGCTGAGTTAAATAAGTCAATCGGAGAAAGACAAACATTATATGGTCTCATTCATTTGGGGATTATACAAAATAGTGAAAGGGAATAAAGGGGAAAGGAGAAAAAGAAGTGGGAAATATCAAAGTGAGACAGAACATGAAAGACTCCTACCTCTGGGAAACAAACTAGGGGTGGTGGAAGGGAGGAGGGTAGGGTTTGGGGTGACTGGGTGGCAGGTCATGCGGTGGGCACTTGACAGGATGAGCACTGGGTGTTATTCTGTATGTTGGCAAATTGTACACCAATAAAAAATAAATTTATTAAAATATTTATCCGGTTTCAGAAGCTTTGTAGCATCAGTTTCTTAGCTAAAGTAAGGCACAAACAAATGGTACAAAATTCCTCTGGGATCAAGATAGCATAATAAAATTTTTTGAGATAGAATTTTAGAGGAAAGAGGGAAAAAATCTTTGATCCTACAGGTATTTTGTTCAAGGCTTATTATTTTAGTTACTAGTTTTGCTAATAAGAGAATAGTGGGAAAGAGAATTCACAGGCAAAGGAAGGCTATACATGCTAACTCATCATTACTCAGAAAAATTTTTCTTTAAATTATATGTATATATACATATATAGGTGCATATATGTATGTATATTTGTCAATGTTTTCATCACAGTCATCACTTCTCTCTCCTAGTCACCGTCATCTACTATTTGGAGCTCTGCAGGAGTCCCCTAACTAAAAGTCCTTTGCACCCTTAACCCTTCACAGAGGCAAACTGAGTAAAACTTATCTAATAGGAAATTAGATAAGTAAGGAAATTATGTGTGCTAGTATACACCTTTATTTAATTTTCTCATCTATTATTTCTATTTTTAATTTTTAAATATATACGAAACATCCAGGACAAGGAGTAACACAAGAAACTTCAAACAACACTTTCATTATAATCAGGAGACAAAGAAAACCCAGCAAATACATGACATGTAATAGAGGGAAAAAGGTACTGAGACTCATCAGAATTTGTGCTGAAAACCAAGAATGGGAACAGAGGTCCTGAAAAGACGATACACTCAAGGTCACTGATAAAGGCAACATCCCCAAAAATCAGAGAATACTTTTCCGTACAAAAAGTTTTTTTAAAAAAAATTAGTGTGAATACCTGTGCACAAGTCTGATAGACAAAAGGCAAAGAATATTCAGAAGATGCACAGAGAGGAAGGTTTGAACAGTGCCTGGGGAGGAGGTGATGGAGCCGAGAAGGCAAGGGATAATAAGGTAATAAGTGACATGACTTTTACTCAACATATTACTGAAAGTTAACTGCAGCAATCAAACTAGAAAAAGAAATTAGAGGCATCCACATTGGCATAGAAAAAGTTAAACTGTCACTCTTTGCAGATGACATATTATATATAGAAAAATATTTTAAAAATACTAGAAATAACAAGTGAATTCAGTAAAATTTCAGGATACAAAATTAATACCCAGAAAATGATAGTTTCTAACAGTAATAGCAAAGTAGCAGAAAGATAAATAAAAAAATAATAACTCCATTTGTCACTGCACAATAATAATAGAAGACCTAAAATGAACTTAATCAAGAGAGTGAAAGATCATACTCAAATGATGATGAAAGAAATAGAATATGACACAAATAAACGGAAAGAAATTCCTGCTCGCAGGAAGAATATTGTTAAAAAGTCCATATTGCCTAAAACAGTGTACATATTCAATACAATCCCTATAAAAATACCAACATTTTTCACAAACTAGAGCAAATAATACTGAATTTGTATGGAAATGAAAAAGACCATAAATAGTAAAAAACGGTCCTGAGGAATAAAAACATAGTTGGAGATATCACAGGTTCACAATTCAAGACATGCCACAAAGGTATAGTAATTAATACAGTATGGTGCTGCACAAAAACAGAGCCATAGATCAATGGCACAGAATAGAGAGACCAGAAATAAATCCACAATTATATGATTAATTATTCTATGACCAAAGGAGACAAAAATATACAGTCAAAAAACGACAGGTTCTGCTGGGAAAACAACAGAGAAGAAACTAGTGTTGGTAAATATGTGGAGTAAAAGGAATCCTTGTACACCATGGGTGGGAATGCAAATTGATACCATCACTGGGGAAAACAGCATTTTTATTGAACATGACTTCCAATAACCAAGATATAGAAGCAAACTAAGTGCCCATCAATAGAGACATGGATAAGGACAATATGGCACATGCATACACACACACACACACACACACACACAGAAGGGAATATTATGCAGTCAAAAGGACAAAATCACGTCATTTGCAATAGCATAAACAGATCTGGAGGATATAATGCTAAGTGAAATAACTCAGACTGAGAAAGACTAAACCATGACTTCATTTGTATGCGGGTAGAATCTAAAAATAAATGAATAAACAAAGAAAAAATAAAATCAGATCTGTAAATACAGAGAAAAAACTATAGCTACCAGGGAGAGACACATGAGAAATTGGCAAATGGAATGAAGAGGAATGGGAGATACAGTCCTTCAGTTGTGAAATGAATAAGTCATGAGAATAAAAGGCACGGCATAAGGAATATGGTCAATGATTTTGCAATAGATTGTAATGTGACAGAGTAGTTAAATCTGTGTTAAGTAAAGCATTCGGTATAAATTTGTAGAATACTATGTTGCCCACCTGAAACTAATATAGTTTGTAAACTATGTTGAAATTTAAAAAAAGAAAAAGAAAGAAGACACGAGAAAATTGTAGACGTGCAAATAACACACTGGTAGAGCTTGAGAAGTGTGGAAGGATGCTTTATGCCCTCAATCTTATGGAATCTAACTGGTAACAACTGTAAAAGAAAATTAAATCTTTAAATAAAACACTTGAAAATTTATTTTCTTTCTAAAAATACTATAGAGAAAAGGAAACTAAAAAAAAAAAAAGGCAAATTTAAATGATGTATCAGATAAAGGACTAGTATCCAAGATCTATAAAGAACTTATTAAACTCAACAGCAAAGAAACAAACAATCCAATCATGAAATGGGCAAAAGACCTGAACAGAGATCTCACAGAGGAAGACATAGACATGGCCAACATGCACATGAGAAAATGCTCTGCATCACTGGCCATCAGGGAAATACAAATCAAAACCACAATGAGATACCGCCTCACACCAGTGAGAATGGGGAAAATTAACAAGGCAGGAAACCACAAATGTTGGAGAGGATGTGGAGAAAGGGGAACCCTCTTACACTGTTGGTGGGAATGTGACCTGGTGCAGCCACTCTGGAAAACTGTGTGGAGGTTCCTCAAAGAGTTAAAAATAGACCTGCCCTATGACCCAGTAATTGCACTGTTGGGGATTTACCCCAAAGATTCAGATGCAGTGAAATGCCAGGACACCTGCACCCCGATGTTTATAGCAGCAATGTCCACAATAGCCAAACTGTGGAAGGAGCCTCAGTGTCCATCAAAAGATGAATGGATAAAGAAGATGTGGTCTATGTATACAATGGAATATTCTCAGCCATTAGAAACGACAAATACCCACCATTTGCTTCGACGTGGATGGAACTGGAGGGTATTATGCTGAGTGAAATAAGTCAATTGGAAAAGGACAAACATCATATGGTCTCATTCATTTGGGGAATATAAAAAATAGTGAAAGGGAATAAAGGGGAAAGGAGAGAAAATGAGTGGGAAATCTCGGAAAGGGAGGCAGAACATGAGAGACTCCTAACTCTGGGAAATGAACAAGGGGTTGTAGAAAGGGAGGTGGGTAGGGGGTGGGGGTGACTGGGTGACAGGCACTGAGGGGGCACTTGATGGGATGAGCACTGGGTTTTATTCTATATGTTGGCAAATTGAACACCAATAAAAAATAAATTTAAAAAAAGGCAAATTTTTAGAAGAAAAAATTGATCTGAAATCTGTTGCCATAAACCAGGTTTAAATCATAATACGATGCTGAAGCTTTATTTACAACCAGAACATATTCTTAATAAAGTAATTTTGACAATGGTAGAAAATCATGAGCTGAAATACAGTATTCAGAGATTTCATGACTTGTCAAGAAGAGGTGATGGTCATACAACAGATATATGTGAAACAGGAATTGGCTTGAGTATGGAATGAAACTGAAGAAAATAATAGAGATTAAACTGAAATGTTGTTTCATGGTTAGCATATGGCAATAACAAAACGTTTAAGGTTAATAAATCAAGTAGTGAAAGATGAAGCATATTTAAAGATACAGTAATAAACAGTAAGAAATATTAAGTTGGATTGGATGATTAAAAAAGAAAAATATTTTAAATGTATTTTATCTTGCTTATGTTAGGGAGCCAGTATATACTGTATAAAGAGAAATTTAGAAAAGGATATGTTACTATTTATAAAGTACAGTTTACACCCTATGAATGTGTTGTTAAAAGATAACTGAACACACTGGGTGTTGTTCTGTATGTTGGTAAATTGAACACCAATAAAAAATAAATTTATTAAAAAAAAGAAATTGGATATAAGTTAATAAAAATAAATGATTCAAATATAATTATACATATTAATTTAGAATATGTTTAGAAGCTTAACACTGATGTATGTACCCAAATATACAAATTATGTTACTAATATTTATTATTAAATGATACCTATAAGTGTATTGATAGATTTTGGGGAAAAGTCTGGAAATTTGATACTATAATTAAGCAGTATGAATTATATGGTTTTACCTATTTTTCCTTTTTCTTGTCTAAGTATAATCCCAAATAAAATAAGTAATTTATGTAACAAAAAAAAAAGATAACTGAACAAACATACAGAATTGGTTATATGGAAATAGACCACAAAGTAAAATGTTTTTAAAATAAAGAGATAAAAATAATATAGATTAGTATAAAATGCAAGAGAATGAAATATAAATTTATTGGACATGTCAGTAAATATTACTGAATTTCTATTCTCTCAGTGTGACAATGTCTTTCACCAGATAAGTTATGGCTTATTTCTTCAATTCATTTAGGTCTCTTCCCCATTATTTGATTATCAGAGAAGTCTTATTTCAGAAGTCAATGTTAAATTATCATATGTTCTTACCCTGTTTTACTTTTATTCACAGCATTAACCATTTCTCATATTTTACAATGATTTTATTATTTCTTCTCCATAATGGAATGTAAATATAAGAGTTGTGACATTTTGCCTATTTTTTTTATCAATGGTATCTTCCCAATCCTTGACACAATGCCCAACCCAATGCAGATGTTCAAAAAACAATTTTGGAAGTGATGACAGCAAGATAAAGGACTAATTGGTATCTGGCTTTCATCTCCCTTAAGAAATATGGATTAGTAACTATCCACAGACAAGAACACATTTGTAAAAAACTCAAAAACCAGAGATGTGGCTGAAACAGACCTTTCAAGCACACAAACAGAAACCATCTATATTAGAGAGAAAAGTAGGATCTTTTCACTTTAACTGTGCCTTTCCTCCCCCAGACCAGTAACATGCTGAGGAATCTCCTTGGCCTGTGATTTCTATAGTCAGGAAATTAGATTCCAAAGCAGACATTAAGCTGCTTTGGAATTCTGGAGCATTTCCCAGGAGTCCCATTTCTTTTTCATATCATGGAGAACACTGAGGAAATTGGAAGGGTTAGATCACCTAGGATCAGCTTTAAACAACAAAAAACAAAAAAGGGAGTAAATTTCACCAACCAGTGTGTAGATATTTGTGATAAAACCATCTCCATGCTGTCAAACTTACCTGACCAAAAAACTCAACCAGCAGCTTCAACCATCTATGAAGCTGAACTACAATTAGCAGTTTTGTGTGAATAAGGTCCTTAGCTAGTGGTTTTATCCACCTGTGGAACCAACCCTGTGACCTCATTTGACTGCAGAGCAGAGACAGCAATCCTATAGGGGTTGTCTAGTCTAGAGTACCACCCAAATATGGAGCATAGCCTGAAACCCCATTGTACCTAGGACCAGTCAGGCTCCCTGCCCAACCGATCACAGCCAGTGGGCCTACCTGATCACGTAGTTCATCTGTAGCTATGTTCAAATGTCACCTCCCTGAACACATAGACCCGTAAGTGGCACCACCTCTTAAGGGAGTAAACATGTAATAATTCCAGACCAGGGATGATTGGAAAGCCCAGGCTGTGGCACAGCATGATCACAGAATTTGGCCAGTGACACTGCCTCTTCACAGAACTCAGCTTGAGATCCCAATCACTTGTAGAATCTGGCCAGTGGCACTGCCTGGGCAAGAATCACAGCATGCACCCCTATCTGTCCAGGGAGCCCAGTTAGTGGTTCCCCTTGAGTGCAAAGCCCAGCCAACCGCTCTGCTGTACTGCAGAATCTAGCTGGGGAACCCACCTGACTAGCCAGTGGCCTTACCCATCCAGAGAGCCTAGCAGGGGCCCTGGCTAATCAAGGAGCTCAGCTAGTGGAAATGCCAGATCACAGAGTCCAGCCAGCTGATCTGCTAAACCAGAACTTAGGTAGAGATCTTAGCTAACTTCTAAGTTCAGGAACTGGTCTCACCCAAACACAATCTGGTGGGGGAATTCTGCATTGTATCCTATAGGCTAGCCTAGCTGGAACACCAGGTGGAGATGGTTGGTAAATATATTTCTCTGTCAAAGTGAATATGTAAATAATGTAACAAATGACTGCTTTCTCAAGTGTGCAGGCACCAATATAAAGATACAAGGAATGTGAAGACAACAGGGAACACAACACCACCAATGGAAATGAATATATCTCCAATAACCCATCTTAAAGGAAGGAAATATATGAACTGATTGAGAATTCAGAATAATTCTTTTCAACAAGTTCAACACACTAAAAGAAAACCCAAAGAGACAACTAAATGAAATTACGAAAATAGTACATGAGAAAATGAGATGTTTAACAAAGAAAAACAAAAACAAAAATCCTATAACTGAAGAATACAATGATTGAATGGAAAATTGAATAACAAGCTTCAGAGAGACTTGATCAGAAGAATAAATTGTTAAATTTGAAAACAAGTCATTTAAAACTAGCTATTCAGAGGAGATAAAACAAAAAAAAAAAAAAAAGAAAAATGAAAATGTCTACAGGACTTACAGGAAATCATCAAAGTATACAATAGGAACATAATAGGAGTCCAGAGGAAGAGGGAGTCTATTTAGAGAAAAATGATTTAAAACTCCCAAATTTGAGTAAAGATATGAATATCCAGGTATAGGAAGCTCAAAGAGTCCCAAGTAGATTTAAGTCATGTATAAGTGTTCACTGAGACACAATATAAGAAAAACTGTGAGAATGCAAAAATAAAACTTAGAAATAAACAAGAGAAACCAGATTCATCACATACAAGGGAACCCCCATAAACCTATTAGCAGATTTTTCAGCAGGGGCCTGGTAGGCCAGGATATCATGGGATGATGTATTTAAAAAATTCTCTACCTGGGAAGCTGCTATTCAGAAAGGAAGGAGAGATAAAAAGTCCACCCCTACCAAAAATAAAATGGAAGAATTAATTATCACTAGAATTTCATTATAAGAAACACTAAAGAGAGTTCTTCAAGTCAATGTAAAACTATGCCAATTAGCAATGTAAAGCATATGAATATATAAAATTCACCAATAAAGGTAAATATGTGGTCAAATTCAGAATTTTTGGAATTTGTAATAAAAACTGTTAACTTTAGTAAAAGTTAAAAGACAAACATTAAATAACTATAAATATAAACATATTTAAATTATAGTATAATTCTGGCTGATAATTAGAGAATATACGATGTTAAAAATATAAATTGCAACACTAACATCAAATATAAGCAGGGAAAGTAAAATTATAGATTTTTGTATTTGATCAAATTTAAATTGTAATCAGCTTAAAATAGGGTGTTATAACTATATGATATTTTATGTAAGTCTCATTGCAATCAGAAAGAGTAAAAATTTATATAATATAAAGTGAAAGACTCAAAACATACCATCACAAAAAGTGACCAAATCACAAAGAAAATAAGAGATAAAGAAAGGAAGAAGTTAATTGTACATCAAAACAATTAACAAGATGGCAATAGAAAGTCCTCATCTATAAATAATCACTTTACACAGAAATTGATTGAATTTTCCTTTCAAAGATATAGATTGATTGGATAAGCAAACAACATCAGAATATATAATTTCTAGAAGACACTCATTTCAGCTTTAAGTACAAATATAGGCTGATAGTGAAGGGATGGAAAAAAGATATTCCATGTAAATGATAACCAAAAACATAGCCCAGGGGGTATGCATATATCAGATACAATATACTTTTTCAATAACTCACCAGAGACAAAGAAGTTCCTGAGTGACAAAAGGGGCCAATTCATCAAGAAGAATTGACCATCATATTGTCATATATGTAACCCAACATCAGAGCAGCTAATATATGAAGCAAATACTAACAGATCTGAAGAGAGTTATAGACAAAATACTGTAATAATAGGGAACTCAATACCTCACTTTCAAGAATGATTGGATGGTCCAGATAAAAAAATCAATATGGAAACATAGGTGATACTTCAGATCAATTGGACCAAACACACATAGACAGAACATTCCATCAACAGCAACAGTATACATATTCCCTCAAGTACACACAGAACATTCTCCATTATAGATCCTATGGTAGGTTATAAGACAAGCCAATATATTTATAAAGAAGAAATAATACAAAGTATCATTTCTGACTATAATAGAATAAAACTAGAATTCAATAGCAGGAAGAAAAAATTAAATTTACAAATTTAAATTGATCAAAGAAAAAATCAAAAGGGGAAGAAATTGAGACAAAATAGAAACAAAATATACCAATATTTATGAAATGATACAAAAACAGTTCTAAGAGGAAAGTCCTTTATTGGGAGGAGAGAAATAAACAGGTCAACCAACAATGTTAAGGACTCAGAGTTTTTACTACTAGAGTGACAAATGCAAGTGTGAAGTTAGTGATGCACTTAAAACTATCAATATAGGAAATATTTGTCAGTTATAGTTGAAAATATGTACAATAGCACATAGCCCATATTTTAGCTCTTATACCATTAAACCACTATATCCTTCTCATGATCTACAATCAGCACAAATACATCATGTGCCGGGCATGAAGCTCAGCCCTGGAGACACTGTGATGGTCAAAATTAGACATGGAAACAATGGAGATTTAAATATTTTGTTACAATAATGACTACCTGAATAATGTAAAAGGCTTCTTTATAGCACAATTATATTGGGCACAAAAGGAATGGTTTTTGTATTATGTTTCATTATCTAGCTTTAGAGAATTTACATGCATTAAAATTAATCAATTGGTATAAAAACATACCAATTTCTTTATGTATACCAAAACCAAAGTCTTCTCTTTAAAATAAGGGATTATAGTGACTCAAATTATTTGACATGATCTTATCTAGTTATTTCATTTGGAGGAAATTTGGAAGAGAAAATCACATTTTGATGCCTCAAATGACATGGTCATGAATACGGATTTTTTTTTATGAATATGGATTAACTTGCATTGCAATTAGCAAGATTAGGGACATATTTAAATTATAGTATAATTTTTGGCTGCAACCAATCAGCAAGTTCACATCTAGATTTCAATGTTATTGTTATTTCTAATAGTTAAAATTTATGTAAATGTTACATACAGAATCATTTATTTTTTTCTTTAAACAATTAAAATTCATAGAGCATATATTAGAATACCTGATAATCCAGATATATGATCCAGCCTCTTCTTGTTTCCAGTTTTTAATTTTGGATGATTCAAAAAGAAAAAAAAAGCCCCATATTCCTGGAAAAAATAATGTAAAATTGCCATTGAAGGAATGGGAGCATATACTCTCTTAGTAATATGCAATACCTTGATTCTCACCTACTTTTTATATTAGGAATTTAGGAGTCAGGACAGTAATACCAACGGAATGATATGAATTCTACAGTTTGAATCTAAGACAATGAGAAATATGAAAGGAAATAGAATAGAAGGTCTCCCTATAGGAATAACATGCCTAGATTTAGGGTACGGCTTGTTTATACTGGTTCACCACAGGGACTATGATCCCCACCCACCAATTAAACCTAGAGTGATTTAATGGAGACTTTTGGTCCTGAGATCACATCGTCTGGAAAAAAAAATCGTACTATCCAGTTGACCTAAATACAATAAAATTCTAATAAACAGAACATACGCAATTTAAATTTATGTATCTTGGCTTTTAAAATGTTCCTTAGCAATAAATACATATATTAATCTCTCCAACAAAAATTTTGAAGTGCGAAATTAAAAAAACTGAAATTGGGGGATGCCTGGATGGCTCAGCAAGTTGAGTGTCTGCCTTTGGCTCAGGGCATGGTCCTGGAGTCCCATGATCAAGTCCCACATCAGGCTCCCTGCATGGAGCCTGCTTCTCCCTGCCTGTGTGTCTCTGCCTCTCTCCCTCCATGCCTCTCATGAATAAATAAATAAAATCTTTAAAAACCCGGAAATTTATCATAAATAAAAGAATTAAATTGAAAAGGAAAATTGAGATTTGGAAGCAAGTAAGAAAATTAAGTTCACATGAAGGAGAATGCATTCAAAAAATTAAAAATTATATTGAATCAGGATACCAAAAAATATTATTTATTTTGTCTGGAACTATAACATTTGATATTTTTTGTAAGTACCTGAACGAACTCTGGAAGTTTTTACAAAAACAGCAAATCCATCTTCATAGAGTAATTATGTATACATTATAGTCATTTCTATAAGAATTGATTTAAAAGATTAATCAAGTGTCTTGAGTCTTTCTTGAAGGAGGTATGTAAATCAGTTTTTTATATTATTATATTTTATAATGATAAAATTAATTTAACATAAAATTTACCATTTGAACTATTTTGAGGAAGCTTTTAAAACCAATTTCTGTCTTTTCATTGCTGTTATTAAAGTATAGTAGACAGGCAATGTTGCATTAGTTTGTAGTGTATATATAGTGAGTTGAAAATTCTACACATTATACAACGCTCACCAGGATATGTGTGGTTACCATCTGTCACCAAAGTTATTACAATATTATGAACCGTATCTCCCATGCTGTACTGTATACTCTCATAATTTATTATTTTAGCAGAAAGTTTATACTTCTCAATCCCCTTCACCTATTTCACTCATTCCCCAGCTGCCTCCCTTCTGGTAACCACCAATTTATTTTCTATATTTATAAATGTTCTTTTTTATTTCAGTTTCTTTGTTTATTTGGTTATTCTTTTTCAGGATTCTGCAAATACATGAAATCATACAGCATTTGTCTTTTCCAGTTATATTTATTTCACTCAGCATAATTTTTCTAGATTCAGCCATGTTGTCATGAACAACAAGGATTACATAAGATTACTTTTATGGTTGGGACATCTGGGTGGCTCAGTGGTTGAGGGCCATCTGTCTTTGGCTCAGGGCGTGAAGCTGGTCTGGGAATTGAGTCCCACATCAGGCTCCCTGCAAGAAGCCTGCTTCTCTCTCTCTGCTTACGTCCTCTCTCTCTCTCACATAATAATAAATCTAAAAATAATTTTTTTAAAAAGATTACTTTTATGACTGAATAATGTTAAATTATGGGTGTGTATCATATTTTATTTTTCCACTCATCTATTGATGGACACATAGGTTGCTTACATAACTTGGCTATCACAAATAATGATGTAATAACATGTAAGTAAATATAGTTTCAAATTAGTGTTTGGTTTTCTTTGGCTAAATCCAGTAGAAGAATTACTGGATCATATGGTATTTTCATTTTTCGTTTTTTGAGGCATGTTCATATTGTCCATAGATGTTTTACCAATTTACATAGCCACCAACAGTGAATAAGTGATCCTTTTTCTTCACATTATTACCAACACTTTTTATTTTTCAGTTTTTGATACTAGCCAATTGGATTAATGTAGGTTATATTTGGTTTTGATCTTCATTTCCCTGATGATTACTGATATTGAATATCTTTTCATCTGTATGTTAGCCATCTGTATGTCTTCTTTGGAAAAAATGTCTGTTTAATCCCTTATTGGATATATGATTTGTAAATATCTTTTAACATTCAGTGGGTTGCCTTTCATTGTTGATGGTTTCCACTACTCTGGAAAAGATTTTTATTCTTGAGTAGTTCTGATACCTTGCCTTTTGTTTCTATTGCTTCAGGATACACCCATAAATATGTTGTTAAGGGTGATGTCCAAGAGATTACAGCCTATCTTTATTTATGGCTTCTAATCTCACATTTAGGTCTTTAATACATTTTGAGTTACTTTAGAGTATGGTGTAAGTAAGTGCCCATTTTCATTCCCTTGCATTTAGCTGACCAGTTTTCCCAGCACCATTTTTAGAAAAGATTATTTTCCCTCCATTCTTTATTTGTATCCTATAATTTAAGAATTTATGTATCCATTCTATCAATGTTTTTGGTCTTTGGGTCTTTGGGTTTCCATTTAGATGATCATATCACCGTGCAAATTAGTGAACATTTGAGCGCTTCTTCTTTTTGCCAATTTGGATGTCTTTTATATCTTTTGTTGTCAGATTGCTGAGGCTAGAACTTCCAGTATGATATTAAATAACAATGGGAGAGTGGACATCTGTGTCTTGTTCCTGATTGTAGAAGAAATACGCTTACTCTTTTCCCCACTGAGGATTTATAGCAGTGGTGTGGTTTTTTTGTACAATGCCTTAATGATGTTGAGGTATGGTCCCTCTAACACCTACTTCATTGAGCGTTTTTATCATGAATGAATGTGTACTCTGTTGATGGCTTTTCTGGTTTTTTTTTTTTTTTGCCTCTATTGAAAGGACCATTTGGTTCTTATCCTTTCTGTTATTAATGTGGTCTATCAGATTGATTGATTGGCAGATATTGAATCATACTTGCAGCCCAGGAATAAATCCCACTTGATCATGGTGAATGATTCTGTAAATGTATTATTAAATTTTATTTGCTAGTATTTTGTTGAGAATTTTTGTATCCATGTCATCAGGGATATTGATCTGTATTTTTTTTTTAGTGGAGTCTTTATCTGGTATTGGAATCAGGGTAATGCTGGCCTCCTAAAACAAATTTGGAAGTTTCCTTTCATTTCTATATTTTGGAATAGTTGAGAAGAATAGGAATAAACTCTTCTTTAAATGTTTGGTAGAATTCACCTGCGATTCTATTTGGCCCTAGACTTTTGTTTATTGGGAGATTTTTGATTGCTGATTCAATTTTTTTGCAGGTTATTGGTCTGTTCAGGTTTTCTTTTTCTTCATGTTTCAATTTTTATTTATAATATCTTCTAGAAATTAATCCATTTCTTCCATGTTGCCCAGTTTGTTGACATATTTTTTCATATTATCTTTTTATAATTGTTTGTATTTTTGTATATTAGCTGTTATTTCTCCCCTTTCATTTGCATTTTATTTATTTGGGTCCTTCTCTTTTCTTTTTGATTACTCTGGCTACAGGATTATAAATTTTATTAATTTTTCAAAGAGCCAGCTACTGGGTTCCATGATGTATTGTTTGTTTTCATTTAATTATCATCTTTTTTCTGTTTTAATCTTTATTATTTCCCTTTTTCTGTTGGCTTTAGGCTTTGTTATTCTTTTTCTGACTTCTTTAGATGTAACTTTAGGTTTATTTGAATTTTTTTGCTTCTTGAGATAGGTCTATATTTGTATATACTTTCCTTTTATGACCACCCAAGGGCTTTGGACCATCATGTTTTCCTTTGCATTTGTTTCCACATATTTTTTTAAAATTTCTTATTTAATTTCCTGGCTAACACATTCATTCTTTAGTAGCATGTATTTCAACCTCCATGTATTTGTGGTTTTTCCAATTTTTTCTTGTGGTTGATTTCAAGTTTCATAGCATTGTCAGAAAGTATGCACATTAAGATCTCAATCTTTTTGTACTCAATGAGGTCTGATTTGTGACCTTATGTGATCTATTCTGGAGACTGTTTCTTTTTATATATATATATATATATATATATATATATATAAACTTATTTTTTATTGGTATTCAATTTGCCAACATATAGAATAACACCCAGTGCTCATCTCGTCAAAGTGCCCACCTCAGTGCCCGTCACCCAGTCACCCCCACCTCCCCGCCCACTTATGCTTCCACCACCCCTAGTTTGTTTCCCAGAGTTAAGAGTCTTTCATGTTCTGTCTCCCTTTATGATATTTCCCTTATTTTTCTCCTTTCCCCTTTATTCCCTTTCATTACTTTTTATTTCCCCAAATGAATGAGATGGCAGGCGTAGCACAAAATGGAGTTAGTCCTGCTTGCTTGTCCAGGGGTAGGGGATTTTTGTTAAATTTCCTGGGTCCCACAATCAATGGGCAGATTATCTAAGAAAATCAGTAAGGAAACAATGGCTTTGAATGAACACTGGACCAGATGGACTTCAGGGATATATTCATTCATCTAAAGTAGTAGAATACACATCTTTTCGTAGATGGCTTTTAAGATGCTGAGGAATGTTCCCTCTACCCCTACACTCTGAAGAGTTTTGATCAGAAATGGATGCTGTATTTTGTCAAATGCTTTCCTGCATCTATTGAGAGGATCCTATGGTTCTCGGTTTTTCTCTTGCTGATATGATGAATCACATTGATTGTTTTACGACTGTTGAACCAGCTTGTGTCCCGAGAATAAATCCTACTTGGTCATGGTGAATACTTTTCTTAATGTATTGTTGGATCCTATTGGCTAGTATCTTGTTGAGAATTTTTGCATCCATCTTCATCAGGGATATTGGTCTAAAATTCTCCTTTTTGGCGGGGTCTTTGTCTGGTTTTGGAATTAAGGTGATGCTGGCCTCATAGAACGAGTTTGGAAGTATTCCATCTCTTTCCGAACAACTTTTGTAGAATAGGTATGGTTTCTTTTTTAAATGTTTGATAGAATTCCCCTGGGAAGCCATCTGGCCCTGGACTTTTGTGTCTTGGGAGGTTTTTGATGACCTCCTGGTTATTGGCCTGTTCAGGTTTTCTATTTTCCTGTTCCAGTGTTGGTAGTTTGTGGCTTTCCAGAAATGCGTCCATTTTTTTCTAGATTGCCTAATTTATTGGCGTATAGCTGTTGATAGTATGTTTTTAAAATCGTTTGTATTTCCTTGGTGTTGGTAGTGATCTCTCCTTTCTCATTCATGATTTTATTAATTTGAGTCTTTTCTCTCTTCTTTTTAATAAGGCTGACTAATGGTTTATCCATCATATTAATTCTTTCAAAGAACAAACTCCTGGTTTTGTTGATCTGTTCCACAGTTCTTCTGGCCTCTATTTCATTGAGTTCTGCTCAAATCTTTATTAACTGTCTTTTTCTGCTGGGTGTAGGATCTATTTGCTGTTTTTTCTCCAGCTCCATTAGGTGCAATGTTAGCTTTTGTATTTGAGTTCTTTCCAGTTTTTGAATGGATGTTTGTATTGCGATGTATGTTCCCCTCAGGACTGCTTTTGCTGCATCCCAAATATTTTGAATGGTTATATCTTTATTCTCATTAGTTTCCATGAATCTCTTTAATTCTTCCTTAATTTCCTGGTTGACCCTTTCATCTTTCAGCAGGATGGTCTTTAACCTCCACGTGTTTGAATTTCTTTCAAATTTTCTTGTGGTTTAGTTCTAGTTTCAAAGCATTATGCACTGAAAATATGCGGGGATGATCCCAATCTTTGGTATTGGTTAAGACCTGATTTGTGACCCAGTATGTGGTCTATTCTGGAGAAAGTTCCATGTGCACTTGAGAAGAATGTGTATTCAGTTGAGTTTGGATGTAAAGTTCTGTAGATATCTGTGAAATCCATCTGGTCCAGTGTATCATTTAAGCTCTTGTTTCTTTGGAGAAGTTGTGCTTCGAATATCTGTCAATACAGAAAGTGCCGTGTT
>NW_023331691.1:0-48680 GCF_011100685.1 Canis lupus familiaris
GGAGATATGGCCTTCACACAACTTGTGGCAGGCTTCACAGCATTGTCTTATCCACACAATTCTAATTTCTGCTCCAGGAATCCCAAAACACAAGTGAGATTGAGGAGATAAGGGGAACATGATGATGTGCAGGAAGCATATAAGAACTAAATCTTATTTCAGATAAAAATGGGCAGCAAATGACTTACAGCATCGATCTTATTCTGTCTCCACAGACGAGGAATGTCACACACCTGCATAAACATCCCTTCAGGTTGGCGATGACAACAGCGGCCAAGACTGACTGCCAAGAGAGACAGGGAAGGCCGTGTTATTTAGGGGAATGGCTTTTCATGGGATGATTTTTAAATCTCCTGTTATTTCTCCGGTGGCAGAGCAGTGAAGAGAGATTATGCAATCAGGGTTGTACCTTTTGCAAAGGTTCCAGCAGCTTCCCCAGGGCGACAATGGCGATCATCACAATCCCTGCCGAGATGATGCCAGCAATCTGAAGACACACGCCTCCCGTGAACAAGGTTCACCCTTCTCCCTCACACCTTCCAGCTTGCTGGATGTGAGCAGGAGGGGGCCTGTTCATGGGTGCACCTCCCCTCTTCTGCCCAATACTGTTGAGAGAAATGAGGATTATTTCCTAAAGTTCTATACAACTAAAGAAAAAAATGGGAAATATATAAAGGGCATCTATGGCAGAGAAATTAAAAAAACGTGGAGACCGAGCCTGTTGGGGGAAAGCTGGAGGGACCTGGATTTCCTCTGGATGTACGACAGACCTAATGCCCCAGTGTCCATTTGGGAGGCCGACTTGTAATCATCTGCTGTGGCAGGAAACCTGGACCTCACCCTTCCCCAACCACAGGTCACCCTATGTTCTTGGAAAATAAATCCTCGCAGCACACATCGGATTCTTCAATTTATGGAAGCAGCAGCCATAACAGCAAGTCTGCAAACACTTTGTACTTAATAGCATGTGATTCCCACAGAGCTCTCAGAGGGAATAAGTGGACCAGTCCCACTGCAGATTCAAAATGCGACATGAGCGTAACGGCACATGGGACCGCGTCCCCGGACGCAGGCTCAGAGCTTTGCCCCCATGATGGTGGGGCAAGAGCAGAGGTTAAAGGACCTGTAGACACTTTACCTTCGCTGGCCAAAAGCTCTCCTAAGATCCATAAATAGTTAGGAGAGAGGCCGAGGGGGTGGGGCTATGCTCGTGTGGTTAGCTGACCAGGGACCTCTCCACTGAGACAGCTGGAAGATGGCCCAGGTAAGACCAGAAGCTCTGAAACGGAGGAGCAAAGGAGACAGGGCGCCAGAAGCAAAGTGACAGGAGGAGCAACGGGGAAGACCGTCCTGGGCACAGGTGCTGCTGGCTACGAGAGATTGGAGTTGAAAGAGGCAGGTAAAGCCAACATAGATGGAAAATCCAGAAACTTCAGGAAACTTTAAAGTCACAGTCTTTCCACCTGGCAAATTGATCATTCACGTTTCAATTATGGTTGGATCAGCCCGAGACAACATTATAAATCCAACAGACTAAAAACTTGGTACTTCCAGGCTCTTTGTTGCCTGTTAGCGCCGCATCTCCAGGTTACCTGTACCTCAGTGGCTTCCCCTCTCCTATCTGAGCAGAGAAACTTATATCCTCCCTCCCTCTTCCCTTCCTTCCTTCCTTCCTCCTCCCTCCCTCCCTCCCTTCCTTCCTTCCTTCCTTCCTTCCTTCCTTCCTTCTTCTTCTTCCTTCCTTCCTCCCTTCCTCCCTTCCTCACAATTGCTTAACAACACTGGTTGCCTATCATGAGCCACTTGCATCTCACTGTGGAGGTAGGGCTCTGTGAATTGCTGAAAGAAATGGAGATCTGGGGACAGAGACCATAGCCAGCTGTCTGGCTCATGCCAGGAGAGTAGCCACATCCTTGCCAAGAACGTGT
This sequence comes from Canis lupus familiaris, assembly GCF_011100685.1. Lineage (NCBI taxonomy): Eukaryota > Metazoa > Chordata > Mammalia > Carnivora > Canidae > Canis > Canis lupus. The sequence goes on from NW_023331691.1 coordinate 1,929, forward strand.
ATCAGTAAGCTGCCAGTTAGGGGGGCCAAGATGAACTTTGGTCACTTAAGAATCTGTGAGGGATGCATTACTTATACTTACTTTATAAGGCTGGTTTGTGGGAATTGCTGTAGTTTCTATATGGGAGCACATTCAATCACTAGATAATGATTCTGTTATAAGCAAGAAGGTAATCAGAGCTGAGAGTAGCTTGTAATCAGAATTACTTCCTCATGAGTCAGTAGGAGTCAGATGGGGATAAGAGAAAGAACAGGCTGTAATGTTAAGCCCAGTGACAATCTGAAGCTGAGCTGCAGGCAGTTAACAGAGCCCTAACCCTCATCACTCCATTCATTCATTCAGGACATATTTGCTGGGTGTCTCTTACGTGTTGGGTACAACACATGTATCACTGCTATTACGATGCTCCTCCTGTCAGGAGGAGTGCCTGACTGGAACAGTCAGCATATACAAGAACGTGCCAGGGCTTTACGGACATTTTTATTCAGTCCTCACAACATCCCTATGAGGTGGATACAATTACTATTCCCATTTTATAGATGCTGAGCCTGAGGCCCCAACATAAGAGGAAACATGAGAAGCCACACACCAAGGGAAGACCTGCCAGTGTATGTGGTCATGATGAGTCCCTGGATCTCAGTCCGGGCACTTAGACTTTTAACCCCAGAACTTAGTATACATTTCAGTAATTAAATATCAAGCCACTTCTGTGCTTGCTTCATTCTTCACTCCTGAAATCCTGGCATCCGTCATTCCTAAATATAATACATGCCAGTGTGCGGCGGCGGGTGTCAGCTTACCAGAATGCCATTATCCCCTCGCCCTCTGCCAAGGAATCACTTTACACGGACATTCTTCCTGGGACGGCTGGCCTGTGCCTCCCCAGAGCCTGGAGGCAACAGCAGGAGAGTGGACATCACCAGCTGGGGACCTGCCTGCACCCGCCGACAGCCACATGCCCTTGAGCGACTCCGATGAAAGCCACAGAAACGCTGCCAGCTGCCGCCCAAACACGAGTGCAGCTCTGGAAGTCACCTGTGACCTCTTCCCCTGCACCATAGGCCCCTGGCTCTGCCTCCTGGTATGGGCCCTAGTGTCTTACCTGCTCCCTCAGAGCTGGAAAGGTCTGCCCCTGCCCCCATCAAAAAAGGAAGTTCCATTTTAAAAAGAAAGATTCTGAAAATTGAAATTTGTTCAATAGGAACCAAGAAATTGGAAGAGGCCCCTTCTTCCAATCCCCCCACCCCCACACCCACACCCACAGAGAGCCATTATAAATGGGAAAGGAGCATCACCCTTTCCAGGGTGTCCCAGCACCCTGGGGACAATTCGGGCCCCCGGGGGCAAGCCACTGCAGGGAGTCACTGGTTTTCTCCATTAGTCTCTTTTACTTATGTGTGTCTCTGCCTTAATAAAACTCTATCTGAAGACTGGGTGTGAGGGATGGTGCTTCCTCCGGATTCGGTGTCCACCTTTATAGCCTCAGTGCACTTTTTATTCTGAAACAATAGCTCTGTGCAGAGGGAAAACGGCCCCCTGCCCCAGGCAGGGCAGGAGCCCGGTTCCAGAGCCTGCCCCCGGCCCCATCCACTGGCTCTGGCCCACCTGAGCCCTCGCCCTGCTGGAAAGGATGGCCTTTGACAACCGCTCCCACACTTTTTGGCCAATCGAAGGTGGGTTATTTGGAGATGAACAGGGATGCTGGACTTGGGGTCCCTTCGTGAAGGCTACAACTTGAAGCCACATTTAAAAGGCAAGATTAAACCCACATTCAGAGCTTGAGGAATAAAAATCGTCCTCAAGAGGAAATGCCTAACTGCTATGGCCAAAATATTCTTGGCTGGCAATCTTGTTCTCTGGGACGAAGGCGTCTGGAGGAAGTTCCTGATCCTAGTGGAGGAAACGTAGACAGACAGTTGGTATTTTCCTGAAAATACAAAGCCTCACTCCAGCCTCGAAGTGCTGGAAACTAGGCTGGCAACTAGGGAAACTAGGCCTTCTCTATCCCCAGATCACAAACTGATAAAAATCAGCATTCTACACCACTGATTCCTTATCAGTTGTTATCAGCCCTGGAAAGGCAGGTGGAGTGGAGCTACCTGCCAGCTGCGCACAGAGATTCCTTGGAGTATCTGTGCATTAGGAAACCACCAGCGTCGCTTAGGAGGTTTTTGGGGGGAGAGGGATGGAGGAGTTGGCTGAGCCCTGGGGAGGGTCCACGCAGGAAGCACAAGCCTAGGGCCAAAGGCTAACTGCCTTGCTGGGTGCTTGTGGAAGCCTTCCTGAGGGCCACCCCCGGCTCATCCTGCAGTCAAGCTGCTGTTCCGTACCTGAGTCTTCCCCCCAGTACTCTCCTGGACGGCAGTGCGGGACAGGGCAGTGGTGGCCACGAAACACGAGAAGAATCCGGAGAAGATGTTGCTGATCCCAAAGGCAATGAACTCCTAAGGCAAAGACCGGGTGACACAGGGATGCTACGAATCTTGGCAGGTCCCTCTCCCGGGATTTAAGGAAGAGTAAGAAAGCAGACTCCCAAGCCCACCCTAACCTGTCTGGTGGCCCCAGTTTAATCCTGTACCATTAAAGGTTCTTGGGGGTCTTGAGAGGCCCCAGGGCCTGCGGTTCCTCGCAGTCTAAGAGAGACCTCGCTGTCGCCAGCTGTTTCTAAGCTCGGTAAGGAATAGTGACCCAGGCCTGTCCGGCTGACACGCTTCCTGGGGAGGGCTCTGCTCACATAAAGCGCCTCTCTTGCGGCCACACGTTTGCTGCGAGGAATGTTCTGACCCGGACCCCTCACATTCGGCTTGACCCCTAAGCATCTGGCCGCCCTAAGGGCTGGGCTGGGCTTTCAAAACCAAACTACACTGGCCGATTTGTGAGCAATTGAAAATCGGCTCACCTGCCAATGCCCCATATGTCCACAAAGACGGGCCTGTGCACATTAGGGACCTCAATTCAAAGTGGTCACAACCATCGTTGATGGTGTTTGGTGTGTCATCTCGCCCTATGACAGCCACCACTGCAGAAAATCAAACAGGGGACCCTGGCCTGCATGGAAAATGCTTTTTTTTTTCTTTCTTTCTTTTTTTTTTTTAAATTGGAGTTCGATTTGCCAACATATAGCATAGCACCCGGTGCTCATCCCGCCAAGCGCCCCCCTCATCTTATGCTGATCTACTATGTGAGCTTTGAATGTTATCTATGACCCGACTGAATTAACTCTTAAAATTTGGGTTACTTCAACTTCTCTCTTTTTTTAAAAAAAAGATTTTATTTGTTTATTCATGAGAGACACACAGAGAGAGAGGCAGAGACACAGGCAGAGGGAGAAGCAGGCTCCATGCAGGGAGCCCGACGTGGGACTCAATTCCGAGTCTCCAGGATCACACCCTGGGCCAAAGGTGGCACTAAACCGCTGAGCCACCGGGGCTGCCTTTTTTTTTTTTTTTTTTTTTTTTTTTTTTTTTTTAAAGACTTCAACTTAGGGACGCCTGGGTGGCTCAGTGGTTGAGTGTCTGCCTTTGGCTCAGGTCATGATCCTGAGATCCAGGATCGAATCCCACATCAGGCTCCCTGTGAGGAGCCTGCTTCTCCCTCTGCCTATGTCTCTGCCTCTCTCTCAGTCTGTGTTTCTCATGAATAAATAAATAAATCTTAAAAAAAAAAAAAAAGACTTCAACTTGTTTCTTAAAAGGGAAAGAGATGCAGCCTGAATATTTCAGAATAATTTCACTGAAGGGGGCACTTGACGGGATGAGCACTGGGTGTTATGCTATATGTTGGTAAATCGAACTCCAATAAAAAAAAATACAAAAATAAATAAATAAATAAAGTTTATAAAGTCTTTAAAAATAGTAATAATTTCAAATGAGTGTGCATAAGAGGGAAACCAGCTCGATAAGGGCCAGTGGAAGACACCGATCCCTTCTTCAGCAGACAACAAAATCTACCCTGTGGGCTCCGTTTTCTTCTTTGCAGCCCTACAAAAGCGGTCCAGCACATGGGTGACCATACCTGGTTCCCATCGATGGCGTAATCATACTTGATGGCATAAACTTTTCCGACAGACACTGCAATAGCATAAGCCACCACGGCGATGGAAAATGAGGCAGCCAGCATCTCAGAAAACAGGCTCACAGGTGGAAGTACAGGAGGCAAAAACCTAGTGAGTTTTTAAATGAAAGACACGCAGTGAAGATTTGACCACAATTCTGTTCCTACCTCACCACAGCCTATATCCACCCGACCCCAGGCCAGACATGAAAGTGCTTGGCCACAAGGGGAGAAAGCACACTGAGACAAGTAAGTCTTTTACAATCTTTAACTAGAAGTTGGTGCTAGCTCACCAGCTGACTTTCCGACCCCTCTTCCAGAGCCTACGAACGCTCCCTTATCTCCACCTCTGACATGAATAAACCTGTCCTAATGGATTCTCTAATATCATGCCATTTCACACGTTAGTGTTTCTTCCTGCACAATTTTATCTTAAAGGCCTTTGAGTTTAAAAGATAGTCTGGCCATTAAATGGGGTTTGCCTTGCATGAAGAGATGTCGGGTTGATTAAAGAAACAAACAATAATAAGATTTTAAAATAGCTGAATAGAAAAATCCATGTCTAAGAGCCCTGATATTTAAAATCTTGAATGTAGAAAAGATTAAATTTACGTAATTATCAGAATGCTCCAGAATCACAATGACTAAGACCTCCCAGTGACTGTGGGGTAGAAGGACTACTGTTTGACATATCAGAACTATTCTATAAACCATGTAAAGAGATAAACCTAGGGGTGTCTGGCTGGCTCAGGGAGAGCATGTGATGCCTGATCTCAAGGTTGTGAGTTCAAGCCCCATGTTGGAGGTAAAAGCCAGAAAGAGGAGAGGAGAGGAGAGGGGAGGGGAGGGGAGGGGAGGGGAGGGGAGGGGAGGGAGGGGAGGGAAGGGAAGGGAAGGGAAGGGAAGGAAGGGAAGGGAAGGGAAGGGAAGGGAAGGGAAGGAAGAGGGGATCCCTGGGGGTGGTGCAGCGGTTTGGCGCCTGCCTTTGGCCCAGGGCGTGATCCTGGAGACCCGGGATCGAATCCCACGTCGGGCTCCCGGTGCATGGAGCCTGCTTCTCCCTCTGCCTGTGTCTCTGCCTCTCTCTCTCTTTCTCTCTCTCTCTCTCTGTGACTATCATAAATAAATAAAGAAAAAAATATTTAAGGAAAGGAAAGGAAAGGAAGGAAAGGAAAGGAAAGGAAAGGAAAGGAAAGGAAAGGAAAGGAAAGGAAAAAAAGGGAAGGAAAGGGAAAGTTTATACTCATGCAGTTGTCCCAATATGAAAACTGGGCGAATGACTGTCATGTACCTATAACTTGATGACTATCCACCGGGTATATATCCAGAGGTCCCTAGCCAAAAAATGTTCCCCCCCCCCAAAAAAAAAAAAAAAAAAACACCAAATAATCTCCCTCACTTACCTCACTTATGTCTGAATTTCCCTTAATAGGAAACTACACTTTCCCCCTCTAATTAGAGGGAGGTACTAAAGCAGAAATAAGAGCTTACAGAAAACCATAGAAGTTTAGAGATAGCTAATAACCTGATATTATCCAAATTGATATGCTGTCCTGATAGCCTGGAAATGGTTGAATCTACCTCTCTCCTTTTGTTGAGGTCCAGACAAGTGAAGTGATGTGCTCGGTATCAGTTAGTAGAGCCCAGGTAGGACTGTTGATTTCCTACGTAACAAGATCTGTCCAGTTCTCTACCCCTGGATCCTTCTTCTCCCCAGAGGTGAGGTTACTTCCCAAACTCCTTTTCATCTATGTCACATCCTGACCCACAAGTAGGCTCAGGAGTGGATCTTCTATGTAGACGGACAGGATGTTAGAAACCCTGATCGAGCCCTTGAGTGACTCTGGATCACACCTCCACTTTCTGGACATGAGCTTGGACCTCACTTCTTAAAACCAGGCTTGTGACTTTTTCCTGAGACCCAATCAGCCCTACTTCAGGTAATTTGGTCTGTCCGGAGGACTTGCCAGTCCTGCAGAGTTCACCTTTGATTGTGACCTGATGCCCACTGCCTGCCTGTCTGCCTACTTCTCCAATTCCAGATCCTTTTACCAGGTCCTTGATTCCCCCGGGTCACAGTGTAAAGTACAGAGACTTGAAATCCAAGGACCCAGAAGCTGGCTCCATCGCTCTGTAAGTAACTGATTTGGAGCATGTTATTTGAACTTATTTGAAGTCCCAGTTTCTTCAGCTGTCAAATGGAGACCATGTACTCTTCTCTAGGGTGTTGGAAAGAGTAAAGGAAGTATGGTAGGTGTAAGTCATTAGTACCTACACACATAGTAGGTACTCAGGAAATGTAGGGAGCCCCTACATCTGCCACACACCTGCGTCCGTTTGTACTACCTTGCTGGATCTTAGCAGTGCCAATTTTTTTACCCCAAGCCACTCACTTGGGGCCCTGGCTGGACATCTTCTAATGACCTCTGAGTAGTTCCCGATCTCCTGCGCCCCCCTTCAGTGGCCCTGTGTGCTACAGCCAACCCTCCCATGTCTGGCCTGATCATGAGATAATACCACGAAGGGGAGTGACTAGGACACTTTTTTGAAAAGATAAGGGTAGGGAATGGTGGGTCCCAGAGGGCCAGAGGACCCCTAACAGAGAGTCAGGCATGATAAACATGATGCCAAGGGCATATCTTGACTTCAGGTTGGCCCCAAATGTTTGGCAAATGCACCAGCACCGGACTGTAAGGGCAAAGTGGCCCTCGGAAGGCAGCTGGGAGAAAACCTCTGTGATTTTGCTGGCCTCCCCGCTCCTGTTCCCCCTGTGCCACACTTTCAAGTACATGTACAAAGCACAAGTCACTTCAAAAGCAACGGTCACGAACATGATGACAAGACCCCTGGCACAGTGTGCTCAGAGAGGAGGCAGGAGAAAGAATGGAGACTACAACTTAGATGAGAAAGCAGTCCATCTTGTTGGTTTATGTTAAAAGAAAGAGAGAGAGAGGGACTAAGCGATCCTAACATACAGACTCTCAGTGGGGAAAAAGGAGCTGCCAACAGCAACCTTACTTTTACCCCTCATCGGACTATTGAAGCCAGGAGGAGATAAAGAGGTGGCCTGCACCATCTTTCTCTTTGTACCCCTTCCTGTCATGGAACTCACTTCAACACTCTACTTTCCCTTCTCTTTTCTGGTCTCTCCCTCACCTTTCTTTTAGAAGGTTGTTGATGTCATGACACTTGTTTCCGAGATCAGACAAAAATGGCTTACTTATAACAGCAGAGGCTTGGCTATTCTTCCCTCAGTGCGTATTTCCGGGGACCCTCCTACGGGACAGGTGCCATGCTACAAAGATGGCGTCACACAAGACGACAGGCCTCAAGCCCTCCTGGAGGAGCTCACAGGCATTTCAGAACAAGCCCAAATTAAGAATTTGCCAGTTATCATTACCCTAGTTTTATAGGAGACCCTCCGCCCCTGCCCTCAGTCATCGATCTAGGTGGTGACAGAAGGGGACAAAGGAACTCAACTCTTTACTCTTCTAATTCCCCGAACTACCAAACATCTATAAAACCTCCCTTGAAAAAAAAAAAAAACAAAAAAAACAAAAAAAAACCTCCCTTGAAGATAATGCATTTTATTCATAGGAACAAATGACATAATTATTAAAGATGGACAAACTAATGGGTGGAGAACTTAGGTCAGATGTCCCTTATTCCTTACGGAGATTGTCCTCATTCTGATAAATGCTACAAACCGTGATTCTATTTGTATCATATTGTAATTATACACATGAGTTTAAGTCAGGAGTCTGGTGGTAACTGTACATGTCCTGCCACATTTTAAGAAAATGAAAAAACAGAGCCTGTGGGAGCTACTTTTCAACAAATGGCTTGAACTTTATCTATACACGCATACCATCTATCTGATCCTTTGCACAAATGGGTGTTTCTTGAAGATCTCACACAGAGAAGACTATTGAAGGAGCACCAGTGAAATGCAGCTTATAATAAAAGGTTTCCTTTAAATAGAAATTACTGATTTAATATATTAGTCTTGCCTAAGAGGAACTCCACACTCACCCCCTCGGGATGGATTTAACAATGCCAGCATTGTAGTTTTTTTCCAGGTTGGCTGCATATGAAATGGCAGTAGCAATTATTGTCTGAAATAAAACAAAAGAGGTTTAAAAAAACTCCATGTTTTAATAACTCCTTTTTTTTTTCTTGTCTCCTCATTAGGTAGTCTGCCCTGTTGGTCTCTTCTTTTTTTTTTTAATCCAAGGATAATTAACATATAGTATATTAGTTTCAGGTGTAGAGTGTAATGATTCAACTTTTCTAGACACTACTCAGTGCTCGTCAAGATAAGAGGACTCTTAAAAAGAAAAAAAAGATAAGAGGACCCTTAATCCTCTTCATGTTTCCCCATCTGCCACCCACTTCTCCTCTAGCAACCACTAGTTTATTCTCTGTATTTAAGAATCTAGGGGTGGGGAGTGTTTGTCTTTTTCTCTTTGTTCATTTGTTTTGTTTCTTAAATGCCATATGTGAGTGAATCACTTCATATCTCTCTTTCTCTGACTTATTCCACTAAGCATGTTACTCTCTAGCAGCATCCATGTTACTGCAAATGGCAAGATTTCATTCTTTTTTATGGCTGAGTAATATTCTCTATATATAGTACAACTTCTTGGGCCACCTGGGTGGCTCAGTGGTTGAGCATCTGCCTTCAGCTCAGGTCGTGATCCCGGGGTCCTGGGATGGAGTCCCACATCAGGCTCCCTCTGCCTGTGTCTCTTCCTCTCTCTCTGCGTCTCAAATGAATGAATGAATGAATGAATGAATGAATGAATGAATAAGTCTTTATTATAACTTCTTTCTTGTCGAACTAATGAATGCAAATTTTTTAATTACATGTTTTACTTACCACAATTACTTCTATAGGAATAGGGACTGGAATTTTGTGCTTAAATCGATCATTCACTTCCTTAACTGCCATACAGATGATAATGGTAAGTAATCCAGCAATGAAATCAGCAAGATTGGTGTTGCCAACATTTTGAAAAATCTCAATCAGAGTCTGTAAAAAGAAAATAATTGTATATTCTTCTCTTGTGAAAAAATATCATCATCAAACAGCATTTAAAAATATAATGACAGTAGCAATTCTTGTGTTAGCTAAAACAGAGACCATTAAAAATATGCAGTTTTTGCAAGTTATGATATATTATATATACCAAGTTATTAATGATGGTTAATTGGAGTGGTAAAACCATGGGTGATTTCTACTTTTTATTTTTGTTTATCTGCATTTTTTACAATAAAAATGAGATGTTTGAAAAGAAAAAATATTGCATGTTGAATTTTACTTGGAGAAAAGCTTTATATCTTAAAGTGGTTAAGGGGCTATTAAGGGAGCTAATTTCATAGTGTTGATGTGATATTATTGGGACTAAAAACCAATAAACCAAAAAGTCCCAATCAGCCATTATTTTAGGTAAAACTCTTCCCCAACCTGAATGATATAGGTGGTCATAAAAATACCTAAAGACTTCACATGTAGATCCATAGGGATCAATCCAGTCTTCATGCTAAAGCAAAGCTACTGAATTGATATATAGCTCAAATATAAATTTTAGGAAATTAATTTGGTACTTAGTTCAAACTTAACTGAGACGACTTAAAAAAAACAATTCTTTCTAAGTGGACAGACAAGCCAACTCAAGAATTAATTCGTCTTGTTTTGTAAATAGGAGGTTTCTGGGAATCAAGGCAGATTAGCAACAGAGAAACAGAGAATCCCAGGGAAGAACACTAATACCTTTGTTCCAGCAGCTTCAGTCCTGTGGAAGGCAGGATTTAAGAAGGCATTCTTTAATTTTTTGAGACAATCTCTTGGTGAATGTTATTTTTTTTAATGAGTCGTTTTATAGATATATTTTTATATGAAAATAAAGGATAGAGCATCTTATATCCCTTATAACATATATCTTACTTAATTTCACAGACAAGCTGTATTTAAAGTAATTTTAATGACAACCCAATAATAGTTATGTATAAAGAACATTAAGTGATCTAGCAGTCATTTTGCCAACAACTCCAATTCTCTAGAAAACAAACATTCAAGGGTAGGGGAATGAAAGGAGAAGTTTTCACGTTAGCAAAAGACAGCCACCAAGTTCTTGAACTAGATAGAGTTCAAGTTTTCGACTTGCAGGAAGCCTCTTAGACTTTCACTCAGAAGGTATATTTGCTCTTGCTTTAAACAGTACCAACAAATTTACTTTGCCTTCCGAGTCAGTCAAAATTGCCAGAGGCAGATACAGTGATAGCAAAAGATGAAGCAAGTGATAGCTGTGTGAAAAAGAGAAAATGAGAGCCTCTGGGTGGCTCAGTAGGTTAAGGGTCCAACTTTTGATTTCGGCTCAGGTCATGATCTCAAGTTCACAGGATGGAGCCCAGCATCCAGCTCCAAGCTCAGTGGGGAGTCTGCTTGGGATTCTCTCCCCCTCTCCCTCTGCTCCCCCAACCCCAGAGAGCACGTGCTCTCTCTCTCTCTTTAAAATAAATAAAATTCTTAAAAAGAGAGAAAGAAAATGTAGAAGTACCACAAATGGTCACCCTAACTCAAGAATTTAGGGCATCTGCCATAGGAGCCAACAGTCCTACATGCCTCAGAGTCATGATGGTATTGGCCCTTTCAATCATCGATTTTCTGATGATGAGCCTCATTAATTCATAAGCAGGACACCATATTTCACTTAATTGTCTATACAGTAAAGGTTTACTTTCAACTTAAGAGGGAAAAACTCAAACTTGAAAACAAGCAGATAACCATCCCAATCATAAAAACATTTCACCTTACTAAAATGATTGCTTCAGGATTCCCATTTAATCTAGGATATCTTGGAATAAAAAAAACACCTTTGGTATATTAAAAATGTGACATGATTGCAATAAAACCCAAAATCAGTTTATATTACACAACTGCATTAAACAAGCATATAAATAATTTGTTGCTTATATACTGAGGCATCTCCTATGAAAATTTCTACAATAAAAAGCCTAGTCTATGTGAAAATAAAACCTACATAAACTGAAGGAGTCAGATTATACTCAAAGATGATAGAAATGAGTTTCGAAGAAAGCACTGAAAAGTAATTCTAATTTGGTTTACCATGAAAATACTTACTAAAATATATTTAAAATGTGGATACACATATGAATCCATATTTCAACCGAGTATTCTGAATAGTTCAAATCCTAATAATGACCATTTCAATGATGGGAAATATTTTACTCTATTTCCTACCATGCTTGGAGAATTCTAGGACCATTTGGATCATTTCTTCCTTCTTTGCCTAGCGTTACGTGGGCATATGAAGCCAGCAGAAAAAAATATACACCTGATGTTACACATGAGGAAATTTATCGTTAACTTTTGGTGCCAAATTTAAGTCTTCTTTATCAATGTGACAAACCCTTTCTAATCACCCCTTGCAGTCAGGCATTTCCTCCTACCAGAAAGAATTTCTGCCCATACGGAGATCAACCCTTTAAGTGTTCTTTTCTTTACTAGAGTGACTTGGTATTTACGTACTGAAGCAGATTTGGTGGCTTTCAAGACTCTCATTATCTGGGCAGAACTTTTCCGTGTTTTCCTCTTCATTAGAGGAAGAAATGAGGGGTGGTATCAGTTCAGTAAGGAAGCAGAAAGCCTCCCTTTGTCTATTGAGACAAGGCATTTAAAGTAACGGTAGGAAAACACAATCATTCTTCCATGTGCTATGGGATTTACTTACATAACTGAGTAGCTACATGGTGCATGAGGAGTATTACCAATTCCGAATCCTGCCAACATCCTGTCATTCCCCCTTCTACAACCTATACTCAGTGGCTCCAGCACTTGTGAATTAGAGCTTTAGTTTTTCTTACTGTCCCAATATTTCCTCCTCTAATTCTTCGTATTGTTTTCCTTTTGGGGAGGAGTTGGGGGAGGGAAACAATCCAAGGTACAACCTTCTAACAAAAGGCATGTTAAGTTGCTACATGCCATGGAAAGTATCTTACAACAATCTTCCTATTTTTCCTGGAGGAGTCCACTACTGCTCTGCATTTGTTGAAGGATTCTTTCATTAATGATTGCATCGGGTCATGTCATAAGAAAAATTCTCTGTTCAAGTACTGAGTGGTTTGTTCAACCCTTTGTAATCCTTTCCCAACCTGCTGATCCCTCATTTTCTGAAAAGCAAGCTCAGAGGCATTATCACACGGGGAAGATTGAGACATCTTCATCCAACCTGACTGCTCTGGAGGAATTTCTCACAAAATTCCATGATACATTCTAATCTAAGATTGCAAGAATAATGTTCAAGAGGACATAAGTCGCAGAAAAATTGTGCTTGGTTTGGGGCACCTGGGTGGCTCAGGGGTTGAGCGTCTGCCTTTGGCTCAGGGTGTGACCCCAGGCTCCTGGGATCAAGTCCCACATCCGGCTACCTACATAGAGCCTGCTTCTCCCTCTGCCTATGTCTCTGCCTCTCTCATGAATGAATAAACAAAATCTTTAAAAAATATTGTGTTTTTTAAAACTATTTTTGACCTTGTCCTAGTATTTCTTGGTCACTTTTGTCCCTGTTTCAAAGTGGGATCATTTGCAGCAAGCTTTGTCTTAAATAGTCCTAGGAAAGACACAAAGGAATGGAAAGATTGTGGATTGGAAGAACAAATACTGCTAAAATGTCTGTACTACCCAAAGCAATCCACACATTTAATGTAATCCTTATCAAAATACCAATAGCATTTTTCACAAAACTGGGACAAACAATCCTAAAATTTGTAGGGAACCAAAAGACCCCAAAGAGCCAAAGCAATCTTAAAAAAAAGAAAACAAAACTGGAAGTCCCACAGTTCCAGATTTCAACTGGTACAGCCACTCTGGAAAACAGGTGTGAAGTTTCCTCAAAAAGCTAAAAATAGAACTACCCTAAAATCCAGCAATTGTATTACTAGGTATTTATCCAAACGATTCAAACATAGTGATTCAAAGGGGCACATGGACCCCAATGTTCATGGTGGCAATGTCCACAACAGCCGAAATACAAAAAGCCCAGATGTCCATCAACAGATGAATTGGTAAAGAAGATGTGGTGTACACACACACACACACACACACAGGAATATCACTCAGCCATCCAAAAAAATGCAATCTTGCCATTTGTAATGACATAGATGGAGCTAGAGGGTATTATGCTAAGCAATATTAAGTCAGAAAAAGACAAATACCATATGATTTCACTCATGTAGAATTTTAAAAACAAAAGAGCAAAAGAAAAAAAGAGAGAGGTGGGGCACCTGGGTGGCTCAGTCAGTTAACTGTCTGCCTTTGGCTCAGGTCATGATCCCAGGGTTCTGGGGCCAAGCCCCCACATTGGGGCTCCCCATTCAGCAGGGGTCTGCTTCTCCCTCTCCCCCTGGCTTGTGCTCTCTCTCACTCACTCTCCCTCTCTCAAATAAATAAATAAAATCTTAAAAAAATAAAGACAGAGGCAAACAAAGAAACAGACTCTTAACTATAGAGAACAAACTGCTGGTTACCAGAGGGGGGCGGGGTGGGAGGATGTGTAAACAGGTGATGGGGATTAAGGAGGGCACTTGTGATGAGCACCAGGTGCTGTATGGAAGTGTCTGAATCACGATATTGTCCACCCGTAATGAATAACACTATATGTTAACTATACTGGAATTAAAATAAAAGCTTAAAAGAAAAAAACCAGTCCTAAGAGACCAGAAGAACTATTCTTATCTGCAGAGGTCCCCGAATGGCCAGGGCCTAAGCCCCCTGTGATCTGTGTGGATGCAGGCCAAGCAATGTTTACGAAGAGGTGAATATACTCAGTAAGGGGTATCTTGGTGGATTCAGGGGTCAGTGGATTTGTATAGGGAGAAAATAGCTCCTAGCACATTGGAGGTAGTCTAAATACCTACTTAGATGAATTGTATGAATGGCAATGAAGGAATAAATGAATGAACAGTTGACAGGGAAGGTATGAAAGCCAAAAAAAAGCAAGACGTGCCACGGACTGCAAAGGTGAGAGAGTCTGTCAGAGAAAGGCAGTCAGAAGGTTTCAAAATGAACCAAGCACCTGGTAGGAAAAAAAAGCAACAACAACAAAAATAATACTGAATCAAAAAACAGCCTACATCCATAGGCTGGCTCCTTGGGAAGTGAACTGCAAGTTCCATGAGGTCTGTTCACCTTAGTCACGAAAATAATAATAGCAGTTATTATTATTATTATGAATTAAATGACTAAGCTCTTACTATGAGCCAGGTAGTGTACTAAGTGCTTTACACAGATTATCCTTTTTAATCCTGGCAATTCTAAGAGGTGGCTACTGTGATTACTCCCATTTTACAACTGAGGACACTGACGTATAGAAAAGTTACATATCCCATGCCCCAAATCATGCTGGGTAGTAGGTAGTGGAACTGAGATTCCAATTCAGGTCTACTGAAAGTCAAAGCCCCGGACTAATCCCTGCGTGAGACTACCTCCTTTACCTATTCCCAGGGCTCAGGGGGTACATGGCCTGTGACAGGCACTGGGCAGTATTTGTTGAAGGGCTAGAGCAATGTGGGGTAACGCATTGTCGTGGAACTGAACAAACTCCTGACCACCTGGCTAATTTTTACATATGGATACACAGCCTTACACTGTTTTCAAAGCTAATCCATTGGGTCGTTAAAGGACTTAAACTCCATTCTTAAGGCCTAGCACGTTATTTTTGCAGAGTATCATTCTCCCCAAGCTAGGATGACATCATGTTACTATCATTATCATTTTCAAGCATCAATAAGCATGTTTTATATAGAACGTATATTTAGGCCCAAGAACTTTTTCAAATCTAATTAGTGTGATCTACATCCTTCTTTTGCATCTCTTTTGCATGTTGAATCATCTCTGAATCTAATGTTCCTTTTCATCTATAATTGCTGAGACATTTACATTATGCATTTTACGGACTGTTGCAGTTAGAGAGGGCTTTAGAGCTACATCTCCAGTCGTTTCATTTAACAAATAAAAAAAGAAGCCTTGGCATGTGAAATAATAATTTAACCTACTACTTTTTTTCGAGTACTTGTCATGTGCCAGCCTCTGGGCCAAGTGTTTCTCTGACACCTCATTTAACTTAACTATGACTATAGATAATTATTACCAAGTCTATTTGGCAGAAGGAAACCAAGGCATGGTGATTTGCTCATATCACTAGTAGAGTCAGGACATGACTTCCAGGTCACCCAGCTCCAATCCTGAGCTTTCAGCCACTATCCCCCCAGGTGTGTCTACAGTCACTAGAACTTATCAGAAGCCAAGCTGACACTGGAGTTCAAGTCCACGGCATCCCAGACCAGCACTTCACTATACTGCTTTGTTTTCATTAATATTTTTGAGTTCAGTGACAGTTTCTTTTTTTTTTTTTTAATTTTTTTATTTATGATAGTCACAGAGAGAGAGAGAGGCAGAGACACAGCAGAGGGAGAAGCAGGCTCCATGCACCAGGAGCCCGATGTGGGACTCGATCCCGGGTCTCCAGGATCGCGCCTGGGCCAAAGGCAGGCGCCAAACCGCTGCGCCAACCCAGGGATCCCTCAGTGACACTTTCGAAACCACTCTGACCCAGTTGAGAATGATGATTTGTAAAATGTGCTGTCTTCAATGTTACTCCTGATTCTATTGCTTGCTTTTGGAGGAGAAGGTTTTCCATGGCATCCCAAAAGTATGGCATGGGGGCAACTTACGCTCTCCAGATGCAGGTTAAAGGGGAAAGAAGAGATTTTTCTCAGTGAGCCATCCCCAGAGTAAGAAGCCACACTTACATAGATGATGGAGAGAACTCCATTATAGTTTTTGGGTTGAAAACGTTGAGAACGATTTTCAGCTGTGAGACCAGCACTTGGAAGGCAGCAGCTGTTGTGAATCCGCCAACCAAGGATCTGCCAAGTACCTCACTATGAATCCAATCTGCAAACCTCCAAATATCAACTAGTATAAGAAGGAAAGAAAAAGTTAATGTTTGTCCTGGGAGAAGGGACTGACTCTTTTAACGAATTAAACTAATATCAGTTAAAACTCTGGTAGCCTGCTAATAATACAAAAATACTCGTAGGCATGCCCCTCCACCACTCTAAAATTTGAAAACTCCGGTAATATGAACCTTGAAGTATTTCTATATATGTAATAAGAAAAAGCAAAAATCATGTGGCTTATTTCTGTAACTTTCAGATCCCATGGCTCTGCTCACCAGAACACTTTTTTCTCCTTTGTTGGTTCTGGCACACTTCCCTTCCCTCATCCTCATTTGAATCACACATGTTATTCTGATTTTTTTTTTCTGTCTCTGACTTGGATGGTACTCGAAGCCTTCATAAGTGGGGTCTTGCTGACTATTTCAGCATCTGACCTAAAACAATATAATTTAGAAATAACTTTGGGGGGGTCCAATAAATTGCTCTGTTTCGCTTTTAAATGAATCTCGAAGTCCCACATGCTTCACGCTCAGTTATTTCAAATAAAAATCATGCTAATCCATCTTGTACTTGCAATCCCATTACCTGGATGATTCCAACCAAAAGAGTAAGGGTGCTCGCAATCAAAACTCTTGCTGCGTCTCTAGCCGCGTAGTCTATCACGGTGGCATTGAATGCAGTGCCATTACCGCTGGATGTGTGGAAGTGTTCATCCGGGGCCATGCTCAGTACGACAGATCCCACCATTAAACTGACCACTGGGAATGGCCCTGGGGGAAAGAAGCCTCTATCAATTATAATTATTCATCACCAATGTTTAGGTTCAACATGTCTACATAGGATTAGACGTGTGAAATTCTTAGCTATGATTGAGAAAATATTTTTTGTTCACCAAGAAAGCTACAAAGCAGACATTTCAAGCAAAGCACTTGTGACCCAGAAATGAGCAAGAGAGACATGCAGGTAGGCAGTTCTAATACGGCATTCCGGATGCTTGGTGATTACACAGGAAGGTTATCTAACATGTCTTTGCGTGGTCTTCATGCATGTTGGGGCGGGGGTGGGGGAAGTTGCAGGAAACCTTTCCTGGTGACAAACAAGCTGAATCCTTACTTGTTCTATCCTATTTCTTTCATACAAGCTCATTTCCTAGGACAATCCTATGCCCTGATCTCAATGGATCTGAGTACCTGGTCTCAGCTCGTCTTCGAAGAGAAACCTACACAGCTAATTAGGAAAATGATGCTTAAAATAAATACAATGGTACAAGATCCAGATTGGGATATAGGGACAGCAAAGAGAGTATATAGCTTATCTTCTTCTCTTTTCAAGACAAATCATTTTTTCATATCAAATGCCAGTCTATAAGATGCTGTGTTTTGAAAGGATTCCTTCTCTCCCATTCACTCCTGATATTTTTATCCGTGATGGTGATTCCTATCCTTTTGTCATGGAAGGCTCTGACAGTTGGAAGGGCTCGGTACCAAAATCCAGGAACCTGGAGTGTCTACACGTATAGGGATACCAAAGAGAAAAAAAATCAGCTCCTATGTTCCTCATGTTGTCAAGCCTCTGATACTGATCGATTCTCCCAGGCGAGGAAGTGCTTCCAATCAATAACCTTTCCTGATCTCCTTCCATAGACAAGGCAATACGCCAGGTACTGGGGACTATACAGCTAAGGACGGGGCTACGGGGTTGAGATACAGTTGATGATTGTGTTTGTCTCAAGCGGATTGTCCAGGTAGACATGTCTAGCCAGCAGATGGATGTAGGCGCAAAATTATCTCAAGTATAAATGTCAAAGTCACAAAATAGCATTAAAACATTCACTTACTAGAACATTCCAGCAAAAGAGAATTCAGATTTTAGGAACAGCAGAAAATAAGCCTATTTTGAGCCATACCAAGAAGGAAAGCCAAACTTAGTTTCTAAATAGTTTTGGCATACTTTTGCCAGCCTTCCAATATTAGTGACTTAAAAGGAGTACAGTTTTTAATGAAATGATGATATGTATTTGATGAACATAATTTAGTAAATGATAAGTTGGTCTAGTAAAACAGGAGGTTTAAGACCCCTTAAAGATATTTTTCCCATTTTGCATTTTGGAAGTGACCACTTTCTAAATACGGAGTCAAATTCATTACATTTCTTAAAATGAAAATATGCTAGAACTTGAAGGTAGACTGTTATTTTGACAATCTTTCAATTCTATCCTCTTTAAAAAAAAAAAAAAAAAAAAGAGCTACGTATAAACTTAAAACCAAAGAGATGGTATTTTGAAAGCTAAGAAGAACCACTACATCGTCACATGGGAGAAGCCTGTGAAGCATTGAAGGCCTATTTTTCTGGAAAACATTAACAAAGGTATGGAAGCCTCGTACCCATCCTGTAGCTAAAGCACGTTAAACAGGAATAAATGCAATTGTAGTGTTGCTTCTAATTACCAACTGAGATGTGTCCTTGATGTTCCGAAGATAAAATATGTCAGGATGGGGAAGAAAGCAGAGTAGAGACCATATCCAACAGGAACCCGCGGCTAGCAGAGCGTACGCCATGCCTGAAAGTACATCCAAAACGAGTAAATTCACACACAAAAGTTACAGCATCATTTCTCCTGTTCAAAGAAAGGCCTTTTCATCGATACTCCAAACTTGCAGCTCGCCCTGGCTGGTCTTGCTTGGTTTGCGTACAGTCCTGCTGGGGGCCACAGCAGGTTGCCCAACGTGATCTGGATCAGCTGAGAGAGCGATTCATCCTCGAGCACCACCTGCTTTAAATAAATTGATCGAATCGATCAGTCATCCCATTATCCACTGATTAGACGAGTGGAAAAAGCGAAGGCAAGTCAGTTGGTTAAAGACTTCGTGGATTCAGTCCGCGGGCTCAGAGCAGTTTTTGCCAACAGATTTTGGAGGGAAGGCAGTGTTGGTCTCCGTGTCCACAGGGGCACAGTCATTCCCCCCCTGTCTTGCTGGGGAACGAACTGGATCCAAACCCAGGAAACCATGACAACCGCGCACAGGTGCAGCTCGGAGTCCTGGCCTCCCCGAGGGGCGGAGTCCGTGCTTGCCCTTGGGCTAAGTACTTCTTGGGGAGTCATCACCTCCTCACATTTCACTCCCAGTGAGAAGAAACTCAAGCCCATTGATCACTGGCCCCTTAACAAAGGACTACATGGAAGGCAGTTTCAAAAAGGCAGAAAACAACCTAAATATCCTGGCTCGCAGTGCTCGCCTGATTTACTAAATACACATCTCGGTGCATTTAGGTGACCCACTGTACTCGCAGGGCGGGAAAGTGCTTACCCAAGTTATACCCAAAGCACCGTAATCCTGTAAAAGGAAATTGATGTGATGCATAGGAATACATCTACTGACATGGAGCTAGGTAAAGAATAAAGCAGTGAGGACAAGCAGGATTCAAAATCACGGTACAAAAAAAAAAAAAAAAATCACGGTACAGGGGCATCTGGGCGCTCAGTCAGTTGAGTGTCAGTTGAGTGTCTGCTTCGGCTCAGGTCATGATCCCGGGGTCCTGGGATCAAGCCCCAGGTTAAGCTCCCTGCTCAGCAGAGAGGCCTGCTTCTCCGTCTCCCTCTGCCCCTCTTCCCTCCATTTGTGCTCTCCTCTCTTTCAAATAAATAAATCTTTTTTAAAAAATCATGGTAAGTATGCACACCTCTCACTTTTATAAAAAGCAAACATGGATGTTGCATGCACAAAAGAATCTCGAAAGATTTTCAGTATTATACTAAGTCACTTCCATATACAAAAAGACTAATATACTGAACACCCATGTGTTCACCTTCCAGCTTAAGAAATAAATTGCCAGTAAAGTTGCAACTCCATATAGTTCTCCTCTGTCACATGGTCCTCCTCCCTCCCCCGCCAGAAGGCAACCGCTCTCCTGAATTTAGTGCTTTTATCATTCTGACATTTTTTTTTAAAGATTTATTTATTTATTTATGATAGACAGAGAGAGAGAGAGAGAGAGAGAGAGAGAGGCAAAGACACAGGCAGAGGGAGAAGCAGGCTCCATGCCGGGAGCCCGATGTGGGACTCGATCCCGGGACTCCAGGATCATGCCCTGGGCCAAAGGCAGGCGCTAAAACCGCTGAGCCACCCAGGGATCCCCTCATTCTGACATTTTCTTCTTTTACAGAATTTATGTGTCCTAGTGGGATATTTACTAAAATATTAGTGGGTTTGTCTGCATGGTAGGATCAAAGGAGGCTTCTAGATTGCAGAGGAGGTATTTTTCAGCTTCCTCGTGTGTATTTTCTGCTTTCCTACAATAAGCATTCATGCATTCCACTTGACGACTATTGATCATAGACCTCCCATGTGCCCGCACATGGTTTGGGAGGATCTGGGAATGGACAAGAGAGTCTGCCCTTAGAGAATCTGCATTCTAGAATAATCTGTATTCCTGAGGAAATCGTCTTAATACATAACTTACAAGAAATGGTGATAACCCCTCATGCCAAGAGCTTGCAGCCAAAAGGTGACTCCACAGTGGGAAGAAAAGAGGAGCAGGAATAAAAGCAACCTCTTCTCTATGTACTTTTCTTCAAGTATTTCTCAAACTTCACTTCCCTGAACTGGGCTCTGCTGTGTTTACAGGCCTCAGGAAACAGGGACTTTGTCTGTTTCCATATAGTGTCCTACTTAGGGACAAGTGCTGCTCAAGGATACTGTAAGCATCTTTTTTGATAGAGGAATGTGGTGCGTAAAGAAATCTGAGCCATTGATTGAAGCCCAGAACCTCTGCTGGTGGCCTTCACGTGTAGGTGGCAGCACATGCTGGTAAAGGTGGTGTTGGCGAACGTTGGCAAGGGGCACCTGGGTGGCTCAGTGGTTGAACATCTGCCTTCGGCCCAGGGCGGGATCCCGGGGTCCTGGGATCATGTCCCCGCATTGGGCTCCCTTCCAGGAAGCCTGCTCCTCCCTCTGCCTGTGTCTCTGCCTCTCTCTGTGTCTCTCATGAATAAATAAGTAAAATCCCTTAAAAATATGTTGGCAAGCATCTAGAAGGCGAGAGTAGAAACTGGAGGGCAGTCTCCCCCGTAGTTGGGAATGAAGATACCCCTAAAAGGCTTGCGTTGATATTTTGCTGCTTGGTGGTAACTTCTTTTTTTATATATAACAGAAGTCAAAAAGATCCCATTACCCTTAGCAACAAATGGCTTCTGGGGAGTTGAGCCTGCCCTCTCCGATGAGTTACTGGCCCACCCATCAGGCGCCAGGCCAGCCGGGAGTGTGGTGTGGCCCTCGCTGGCCACCACTAGGGACTCTGGTCCTGCCCTGCAATCTCCTCCCTCTCTCAAACCATTGCCTCCTAGCCTTTCAGTTGACCTACTGGGCAATCCTTGCTGCTACATTTCTTTGTTCCCATGAGGTTTCTAAACCATTGACTGATTGGCTCCCTCCCTGTTCTTGGTGCCTCCCCTGTCTCCTCTTGCCTCCTGCCAGTGGACTTTCTCACCTACTCGGAACCCCCTTGCCTCACTCTCTCCCCCCTTCCCTTTTCTTGTCTGGTGAAACCCTGCCTGGCTGAACCCGAACACCCACCTCGTGGGGTGACAAGCGCTTGAACAGCTGGAGAAGCTGGTCTGGACCAGGTAGTGTGCACTGGGGCCTGCGGGCCTTGCGGGAGAGTCAGGCCCCAGGTGGGCACTGGGGAGCCCTGGTGGCTCAGACCTCCCCTCCCGGACTTTCTCAGGCTGCCCCTCCCCCTTCTGCACACCCACCCGTTCCAAGATGAGTCTTAGGCTCCACCTCAAGAGTCCCTAAGAGATGTTCCCAATTTGCTTTCCACCATAATTTCAAACCCCTCTATCCTTGCACCATTTGTTCTGTCTTTTTGCTTTTAAAAATGGGGGAAATATCCCCCTGTCTTTAAGGAGCAACCCCCCTACTTCTGTCCTCAAGCCCCATCTGCAATCCTCCCTTCACACCACGTTTTAGTTTCTCCTCCACCTCTTGGGCCAGAGACGCCTCTCTCTCTACAAGGACGCCCCCACCAGTCCCCCACACGTGTTCTGGTTCTCTCTTCTATGGAAAGAAAACGAAATCCTCCCTCATTCTACCTCCATCCCCTACCTCTCTCTCTGCTTACAGCCATTTTTCTTTTTTTTTAATTTATTTTATTTTATTTTATTTATTTATGATAGGCACATAGTGAGAGAGAGAGGCAGAGACACAGGCAGAGGGAGAAGCAGGCTCCATGCACCGGGAGCCCGACGTGGGATTCGATCCCGGGTCTCCAGGATCGCGCCCTGGGCCAAAGGCAGGCGCCAAACCGCTGCGCCACCCAGGGATCCCCTACAGCCATTTTTCTATTCTGCTTCACAGTAAACCTTTTTTTAAAAAAAAAAAAAATTAAAATTTATTTGAGAGAGAGAGAGAGCATGTGTGCAAGCAGGGGGAGGGGCCGAGGGATGGAGAGACTGTCCAGCAGACTCCGCACTGGGCACAGAGCCTGATGTGGGGCTCGATCTCAGGACCTGCGCCTAAACCACGAGTCAGATGCTTCACCGACTGAGCCACCAGGTGTCCCACACGCAAACCATCTTAAAAGCCTGCTCTGTGTTGTGTCTTCAGACTCTCCCCTCAAGAGTAGGACACTACGGGGCCTGTATCCTTTTAAAGCAACCTTGTCTCTTGGCTTCTGACCCCACATCCCTCCAGTTGCTCTTCCTCTGGAACCTCCTGAGCCACCTCATGTTTCTCCTCCGCCACTTATCTTCCTGACCTCTGAATGGTCCAGCCATCTTCTCTTCCATCTGCCCTTTCTCCCGGGGTAAAGGAGAGAATAAAGGGAATTCCTCAGGCATTCCCACTCCTTTAGAGATCACCTCGACAAAGGGATGCTTTCCTGATTTTTCTGCCTAGCTCAGACCTCTCCCCTTCTCTTGTGATAGCTCAAGAGAAAGCTCTATATTTGGCATTTCCACTTAGCGGTCTCACGCACGTGTCCAAAAAGAAACTCTTCACTTTCCATCCCAAACCTGCTCCTCAGCCAGCCGTTGCCATTTTAATAAGGGACATAACCATCTACCCGGTTGCTCAAGCCAATAACTTTGGAGCCATCTGGGATTTTTCATCTACATGCAAAATCCATCAGGAGACACCAGTGATTGTTGCTCCAAAATATATGTCAGATCTCTGCGGATCTCTCCATCTCCTGCTGGAGCTGGTTTAAGCTGACACACCCTGTCCTCGGGGCTGGGAGTGGGGTGAGGCAAGCCAAGGGCCCGAGGCACAACATTTAAGGAAGCCTTCTGAGAGCAAGTACCCTCACTGCCTCATCCTAGCCCCAAGCCCTGCCCAGCCTTATCTCCTGTTCACCCTCCCCCCACCCACTGCACCCACCCACACTAGAATTCTTACAACTCACTTGAAAATACTGAACTCCTTTTGGCCTTGGGCCTTTCCCTGGTAACACTCTCCCTTCTGCTCTTTCTATGGCGTCTCTTTATCCTCTGGACCTCTGACTACATTTTGTTTCCTCAGTAAGGCCTTCCTTGACCATTCTATCTAAAATAAATACTCCCTCCTCAAAATAATCCCTAGTACAGAGTACATAATCCGACACAATGGATTACATCTATTACAGTCAGTAATTATTTTTTCACTTTATATACTTAATAATTTAATTAAATTAATGTCCACCATTCAAAAGGAACTCCATAAAAAAAAAAAAAAATAAGGGAACTCCATGAGGTCAGTACCTGTGCTTGTCAATAAACCACTGAATCTTCACCGCTGAACGCCTGGCATACAGAATTGGTTTACAAATAGTACTAAGTGAATGAAGGGTGAATGAATGCAGGAATGAACCAGGTTCACCTCCCAGAAATTCGACTTACAAAGATGATTTTACTGAGATAGAAAAAAGGCTTAATGGATTTCTCATTTATCTAACTAAGGGGTTAATAAATGTTTTCATGAAGATTAAATGAGATAATTGGCCAAAGCCTCAGCACAGTGTCTGGTACTTAATAAACCAAATTAAAAGTAGGATTAATTCTTAGGCAGCCTATGAAAATTTGGAAGATAGAGCTTGAAATATCATTTTTCACATATAAGGGTGATTCATCATCAATCCTCTTCACTAAATGTTTAGGAGACCATCTATTTTGTGCCAGTCTCTGTGCCGGGCACTAGCACAGTTCGATGGTTCCTGTCCCCCAGGAGTCACATGGTGTTGCTACGTCACAGCTTTTAAGAGTCCACTGTGCACGTGGGCACGTGGCATCATGGAACTTATGTGCTGCACAGTCCACCTCTGTGATTGAAAACACGGTTGGTCAGGCTGGAGCTGCACACTGGGGGCCACAGAACATCCTCCTCTGTGGAAATCTACTGGGCTTGCTCTGAGTAACCTTGAGAGCTCTATGGGCAAAGGCTGGCTCATGACATTGCTCATCGACTGTTTGCTACTAAGTTTTGAAATGGTCCATTTTCAAGCCATCTTTCTACTCACATCCCCACCCAACTCTACTTCCCAACGTTTGACAATCTCAGACTTAACCTTCCCGGAAACTCCACTGTGGCAACTTGGCCTCCAGGAAGCCATTCCCAGAACCCTAAGGCTGGGTGGTGAGCCTCTAAGCTGGCTCACCTCCTAGGCCTTGAACCCCTGCCCCTGCCTGTGTTGAACTGTCATTACCCACTTTCCCACGGACCATGAGCTCCTTGAGAGCAGGTGGTACATCTTATTCATGTCAGCATACCTAGTGCCTGGAGCATATCAGATGGCCCCTAAAATTACAATAAATAAATGAGACTTCTGCTTTCATGGTCCAGGGGCTTTGTAGAGTTGGAGGGATAGCAGAAGGAAGACAATGGGGATGGGAGACAGAGGAGAATGCTCATACTGCTCTTCACCAACTATGCAAACAGATTTCTAAGATGTTCATGGAAATATAAAGCCTGTTTAAAACAAAACACCTCTGTTAAGACATTTTGCCAGAGATTAAAATAAGAGGGTGGATTAAAAAAAGGAAGGAGGACAGAAAAAATGCTATGTACAACACTCTAGGCTAAAAAGACTTCCTTCACTTCCCCTTAAGCCACCTTCAAATTACAGGTCAAGACCCAAGTGTGGGATGCAAAATAATTTAATGGACAGCAATCATCATTTAAAAATATAAGCAGAATAGAATAGGACAGAACGGAAACCATCAGAGTATATCGCTTGTAGTGAGGGTAAATATTATCTCACAAAACTTGAGGTAAGTGTGTGCAGATCTATTTCTTACTGTGAGTTGTGGTCAATAAAGGTTGGGGAAGCCGCTGCTCAGATGCTAGGGCTCTCGCTGAAGCCATGAAGGGTTTCCCAGGAGGAGAACTCTAAGGAAGAGGAAAGAAGAGGCAAATCTGTCCACTAAGGGGCTCTAGAGGAAAGATGAAGATCTCGAACGGTAAGCAAACATTTGGTACAGCCTCCTGGGAGTCAGGAAGCTGCTGGAGATTGTGACTCTCAATCCCTCGGAAGCCAATCCACCAACACCTACCTTGCAGCGTGCCCACTAGCCCAGTACTAACTCCCGAGATGATGTCGCTAAGCAGCCATTCCTTGATTCGGTATTTGGGGAGCCAGTCCAAGATGGGCAGGAGAGTCTTCAGCACACCAAGGCCTCTCTTCCTTGAACAACTGTCAAAAGGCAAGAAAAGTGGGTTTCCAATACCATCTCGGGCACGACCAATTGCAAAGCACAAAGTTTTGAGCAGGACTGGGCTGATCTTTACAACCGTTTGGAAAAAGAATAAGAATTGCATGGCAAATACCAACGCTGAAGCGCTTGCCATGCTTTTGCCAAGAACTCTATCTACCCTTATAATGCCTGCAGTAGAAAACACAGGATTAAGTGTCGCCTCCCTCTCTCCCACCTTTGTAATCCTCTGAGAAAATATCCCCACACAAGGACCCATTTTCTAGACCAGCCACAGAACGATCAATGTGGAGTCTCTAAATGGAGATTAATTTTCAGACTTCTAACCCAGGCGCCTTCTCCTACTCCTTTTTTTTTTTTCTTTAAAGAAAAATAAACACACTCTCTTTATTTTGGCAACACAAGCTTGGAGCCAGTTTATACAAAAATCTTAACATGATAAATGTACACTTTGCTGCGCCTTGCTATTTAGTATTTAGTATTTTCTAAATTCAGCACCCTTTAGATAAAAGGGGAAGAAATGTTAAGAGGGGGTGGGCATTATCCTCATTCAACTGATTATTTAAATTATGACACAATTGGAAATTTTGACTTTTTCATATTAAGGAATTATTTTTTAGGTGTGATAAGGTAACTGCTTTTTTTTTTTTTAAAGAGTCCCTAGACACATATACCGAAATATATACAGACAAAAAGATATGCTATAGGGGATGCCTGGGTGGCTCAGCGGTTTAGCTCCAGCCTTCAGCTCAGGGTGATCCTGGGGTCCCGGGATCGAGTCCCGCATCAGGCTCCTGGCTTGGAGCCTTCTTCTCCCTCTGCCTATGTCTCTGCCTCCCTCTCTGTGTCTCTCATGAATAAATAAATAAAATCTTAAAAAAAAAGATACGGTATATAGGATTTGCTTTAAAAAAAAAAAAAAGTAGGGATGCCTGGGTGGCTCAGCGGCTGAGCATCTGCCTTCAGCTCAGGGTGTGATCTGAAGTCCAGGGATCGAGTCCCACGTCGGCCTCCCTGCAGGGAACCTGCTTCTCCCTCTGCCTGTGTCTCTGCCTCTCTCTCTCTCTCTGTGTCTCTCATAAATAAATAAAATCTTTTTTAAAAAATAGAATGAGGACAAGTGGGTGGAGAGAGATAGACTTGGTCGTTGAAGCGGAGTGATGGGTAAAAACATGGAGAGGGGGATCCCTGGGTGGCGCAGCGGTTTGGGCGCCTGCCTTTGGCCCAGGGCGCGATCCTAGAGACCCGGGATCGAATCCCACGTCGGGCTCCCGGTGCATGGAGCCTGCTTCTTCCCTCTGCCTGTGTCTCTGACTCTCTCTCTCTCTGTATGACTATCATAAATAAATTAAAAAAAAAAAAAAAAAACATGGAGAGGGTTCATTATACTACTACGTCTACTTGTGTATATACTTATGTCCTATAATAAAAGATTCTTTGGGCCCCCCGGGCTCAGCGGTTGAGCGCCTGCCTGCAGCCCGGGGTGTGATCCTGGAGTCCGGGATCGAGTCCCATGTTGGGCTCCCTGCATGGAGCCTGCTTCTCCCTCTGCCTGTGTCTTCTGCCTCTCTCTCCCTATGTCTCTCATAAATAATAAATGAAATCTTAAAAAAAAAAAAAAGATTCTTAAAACCAAAGAAAATCTGGCAGCAGGTGACAGTTGTCTAGCTCCTGTCGTGGTAGCTGGGCACAGGTGGCCCGTTGGCGGCTGGGGAGGACGCAGGGCTCCCTGGGGGTCCCGCTGCCCCAGGGAGGCCCGAGCCTGGGCGTACACTGGGCGCCGCTGGGTCCCAGCCCGCAGCCCGCGCCTCCCGGGGCGCCTCCCGGGGCGGAGAACGGTGGAGCCACCCGGCGAGCGGGAAGGCCGGCGGCCCGGCAGGCTGGCGACGTCCCCCGCGCCCCGGCCCGCGCTACCTGCAGCCGCGGGCCAGGCTCTCCCGCAGCGTCTTGCGCTCCTGCAGGCGCCGCTCGTGCTGCTGCTGGAAGGCGAGCTCGCTGAACACCGGCCGCGACACCACGTAGCTGCAGCTGTACTCCGGGAGCGGGGGCGGCTCCAGCCGGCTGCGCGGCGCGTCCATGACCTGCGGAGGCGGGGGCGCCGCGGGGCCGGGAAGGAGCGGCCGGCGGGGAGCAGGGGACCGCGCGTCAGCCGCCGCCCGGCGCCCCTGCGGCCGCCCAGCCCGGGGCCCGGCCGCGCACCTGCTGCTCTCGGCCCCGTCCCCCGCACCTGCTGCCCCGGGGTCCCGCGGTCCCGTCGCCCGCACCTGCTGCCCTGCCGGGGTCCCGCGGTCCCGTCGCCCGCACCTGCTGCCCCGGGGTCCCGCGGTCCCGTCGCCCGCACCTGCTACCCTGCCGGGGTCCCGGGTCCCGTCGCCCGCACCTGACTGCCCTGCGGGGTCCCAGGGTCCCGTCGCCCGCAACTGCTACCACTGGCGTCGGGGTCCCGGGGTCCCGCCGCCCGCACCTTGCCCGCCCTGCCCGGGGTCCCGAGGTCCCGGGTCCCGCGCCGCCCGCACCTGCTGGCCGCGTCGCACCCACCCGGCGCCCCACCTGCTGCCCCTGGGACCCTGGGTCCCGTCGCCCGCACCTGCCTGCCCTGCCGGGGTCCCGGGGTCCCGCCGCCCGCACCTGCCGCCCCGGCCCGGGGTCCCGAGGTCCCGGGATCCCGTCGCCCCCCCGCGGGGACCCGGCTGCCCCGGGGTCCGCGGTCCCGTCGTCCCCGCAACCTGGGGCTGCCCCCCGAGGTACCCGGGGTCCCGCCGCCCGCACCTGCCGCCGGAGCCTCCCGGGGTCCGGGGGCTCCCGGGGTCTTCCGGGGTCTCGACCCAGCCCCGCCCGCCGGCCGCCGGGGCGCTGTCCGCGTCCTGAAATCTCCCCCAAAGCCCGGCGGAGCCCGCGCTCCTCTCGCGCGGCGCCGACCCAGGGCGCAGCTCCGGCCCCCGGGCTGGGCGTGGAGAACGTCAGGCCCCGGTCCCCGGGTCCCCAGGCAAATTCCAGCGGCGGTCGCCGTCCCGCCGGGGGCCGCGTCGGGGGCAGGGGCAGTGCCCTGGCGCCGGCCCCCCGCCCCCCGCCCCCCGCCCCCCGACCCGCAGACGAGGCCGCGGGGCCTGCCCTCCCGCCCGACCCCGCGCAGGGCCGGCCGCTGGCGGGGCTCCCGGGGCAGCGGGGCTCCCGGGGCAGCGGGGCGGGGCGGGGCGGGGCGTGGCGGGGCGGGGCGGCGGTCGGGCCGCTTCACCTGTTCCGGCCGCGGGCCCGCCGGGAGTGCCCCGGGCCGCCGCGCCGCCGCCTTTATAGCGTCGCACGGGGCCCGGACACGTTTTATTTATGGAGCAACAGAGACACCTGAGTCGGAAAGAGGGCCGCGGAGGCCGCCGCCCTTCCCTCCCGCACGCTTCCCCTTCCCGGAGCGCGGAGGCCGGGGGCGCGGGCCAGGTCGGGGCGCGGGGGGCTCGGGCCGGGAGCGACACGCGGCGGCCCCCCCTGCTCCAGCGGCGCGGTCCCGAGGCGGCGGGCGGCGCGGGGGGTGGGGGGGCGGCTGCGGGGACTCGAGGGTTTACTCCGGGACTCTGGGCTCGTTGTGGCCGCACTTCTGCGGGCCTGTGTGCCGCCTCTCACGGCCGAAACCGAGGGGCTCGGGATGCTCAGCGCTGCAGCATCTGCCCCCGGCCCAGGGCGTGACCCCGGGTCCCGGGATCGAGGCCCGCGTCGGGCTCCCTGCTTGGACCCCGCTGCTCCCTCGGCCTGTGTCTCTGCCTCTCTCTCTCTCTCTCTCCCTCTCTCTCTCTCTCTCTGTTTCTCATGAATAAATAAAATCTTAAAAAAAAAAAAAAAAAAAAAAAAAACCAAGGGCCTCCCTTTCCTACCCCTGCTGACTCTGTGGTTCTATCTTCCTTCTCAGTCATCTGGGCAACTAAGGAAGGGATCGCGGGACTGGACAGGGATGGAGACTGGCAGGCAGTGGGGGGAGTGGGATCTGTCCTACCGCAGCAGGGTTCAGATCCTGCTGGGATGGATTCGCTAAAACTGACTGACGCACGTGAAGATGAAGGATGGGAGAGCTTCGTAGCTTGGTAAACGGGAAGACTATCCTGATTGTCAGTGCTCCGAAGTAAATACCCAAGCGACTGCAAAAGAGACTGTGGACCTTCTGGGCACAGCCTGCAGTTGCTTAGCTGGAAAATGCAGACCAAGACAATTCTTTAAACTCCAGGAAACAGAAACTCCTCTGGGGAGAACCCTAGTGTAAATTCCCCGTAATTGTATTCCACACGGTGTGACCATGTGCATTTTTCTGATAAACGAGTCAACAGCTTTCAACAGATGCGCAAAAAACTTACTTGATCCTTAAATAGGGTTAAGGAGTGCCTGGCTGACTCAGTTGAAAGAGCATGCGACTCTTACTTAATCTCGGGGTCCTGAATTCAAGCCCTAAGCTGTTGAGTGTAGAGATAACTTCAAATAAGTAAAACGAATACACTTTAAACGAAGAACCGTTGAAGGGACCCAAAAAATAAAAATCAAGATCATGAACTTGAGAATCCTTATCCACTCACAGGGGAGGATTTGCTTGTACAGTTGACCCTTGAACAACACGGCTTTGAACTACACAGGACCACCCACCTATATGTGGAAATTTTCTCACGAGTACAGTACAATACTGTAAATGTGTTGTCTCTTATGATTTTTCTTAACATTTTCCTTTACCTTCTTGTAAGAATACAGTGTATAATACGTAAGTAAGTCACAGATAATATTGACTGATGGTGTTACCTACGGCTAAAGGCTTCCAATCAAGAGTAGGCTGTTTGGGGCAGCCCGGGTGGCTCAGCGGTTTAGCGCCGCCTTCAGCCCAGGGCTGATCCTGAAGACCCTGAATCGAGTCCCACGTCGGGCTCCCTGCATGGAGCCTGCTTCTCCTTCTGCCTGTGTCTCTGCCTCTCTCTCTCTCTCTCTCTGTCTCTAATAAATAAATAAATAAAATCTTAAAAAAAAAAAAAAGAGTAGGCTGTTGGGGAACCCCGGGTGGCTCAGAGGTTTAGCGCCACCTTTGGCCCAGGGCTTGATCCTGGGGACCCGGGATGGAGTCCCATGTTGGACTCCCTGCGTGGAGCCTGCTTTTCCCTCTGCCTGTGTCTCTGCCCTTCTCTCGTGTGTCTCTCATGAATAAAGAAATAAAATCTTAAAAAAAAAAAAAGTAGGCTGTTCGTAGCCAAGTTTCTGAGAATCCTCCAGCTTACTGGAGGATTTTCAACTCCACAGGGTTTGGAACCTATAACACCCATGTTGTTCCAGAGTCAACTGTGTATACCATTGGTTCTTAACTAAGGGCTATCTTGCCCCTCAGGGCATTTGGTAATGTCTAGGACATTTTTGTTGTCACGCCTGATGGTATGCTATTGAAAACTAGTGGATGAAGGCCAGGGATGCTATTAAACATCCTATGATGGGGTTCGAAGGCCCTCTAAGGTTCTGTAGTTATTTAAAATATACTTCTTGGGGCACCTGGGTGGCTCAGTGGTTGAGCGGCTGCCTTTGGCTCAGGGCGTGATTGCGGGGGTTCTAGGATTGAGTCTCACATGGGGCTCCCTGCAGGGAGCCTGCTTCTCCCTCTGCCTGTGTCTCTGCCTCCCTCTCTGTGTTTTTTCTCATGAATAAATAAAATCTTTAAAAATAAATAAATATAAATGGAGCATCTCTCTCCAAACATATATATTCATATATGTATGGTGTATAGGCATCGTATAGTATATGTGTATACAGTGCACGGGCATTTTCTGTAAGTGACACATTGTTTGACGTGTAACTCAACTACACTGAAATAGAGGCAAATATTTGTCTTAAAATTAATTCAGAATGTTTCTATTCTATACACCCTCACACCTAGCTTCGAGCTCCTTAAAACTCTCTCTCCTCCATGAACATTCCTTGATGCTCTCAGGCAGCATTAATCTAGTCCCTTTTCTGAATTCTCTTGGCCCCTTATCTGATTCTCTTTTAAGATGCCTTTTGCTATCTACCTTGGTATCCTGATTCTGTTTTCATACAAGTCTTATCTCCCTCTCTAGACCAAAACTTCTTCTTTTGGGAGAGCAAAACTTTTTGAAGGCAAGTACTATGCTTCCCTCAACCATCATTACCTTCTATGGTGTTTTCTAAGCAGATATACTCATACCCCAAACATATTTCTTTAAAAAATGAAAACTTAAATTATATATTGGTCTACAACTTTTTAAAAAAGTTAAGTCTATGTCACTCATATCTTCCAGGGGAGTATATGGGGATTTTTCCTTTCGTCAATGGCTGCCTGGGATTTCATATCATCAGTTCATATAATTGGTTCCATGGTCGCTCATCTAGGTGACTCACAATTCTTAGTTTATTTGGACGCTCTATGCAAATACAGATATAACCCACATCCCACTCTGAAACTTCTGCTCCCTGTTACATGCTCTTTTGAACACTTGCAGTCTGGGCCAGTCAGCTCTGCGGACCACTCGTATCGGAACTTAGTGGTGGTTTGGTGGTGGTGGTAGTGATCAAACAAATAAGGAGTGGGGTAGAGATGTCAGAAGGACACAGGAGAGAATAGACTATCAACTTACACTAGAAGGCAAAGTAGCTTCCCTCGGAGAATAGAATTATTCTTTGAACCGCATCTTTCTATATAAGAATTTGGTTTAATAATCATCACACTGTAGTAAGTGCTGCCTGTACTTAAAGACATTGTTTTCTTCTGTTAAATGCCTTTTCCTTTTTTTTAAAGATTTTTTTTCATTTTTTTTCTTACCTTTTTCTTTTCTTTTTTTTTTTTTTTTTTACAAACCCATGTGTTGAGAGGTGACTTTTAATAGATCGCAGCAAGGGAATCTGCTCTGCTACCTGTGAAACCCCAAAACAGAAGCAGGTTGTGTACAAAGGGATGTATTCATTTATTTGAGAGACAGAGTGAGGGAGCAAGAGCAGTGTGGTGGGGGAGAGAGGCAAGAGGGAGACTCCTTAAGTAAACTCCCCACTGAGCACAGAGTGGGGGGTAGAGGAGACTTGATCCCAGGACCCCAAGATCATGACCTGAGCCAAAATCAAGAGCCCGTGCTCCAACAAGTGAGCCACCCAGGCTCCTTTTAATGCCTTTTCTAAGAAAGAAAGAAATGGTGCATGGACAGAATGGCATCTCCCTTACAGGTTTCTATATAAAAGTAGAGGATTGCTTTTCTCATAGGTCTGAATTTGGTTGTCTTTTAAACAGTGAGGAGTAGGATGTGATCACAGCTTGCTCTCCCTGTCAATTTACTTGTTATATTAAACACCTCAAATAACTCATTTAGGCTTTACCAACCAAGCTTCACCTGGTTTACACAGAGGTGGGTGGTTCTTTATTTATCAGAATTTAATCATTTCCAGGACTTCTTTCCAAAGAGATAATGCATCACCTCAAAATAAATGTTAGACAATGTTATTGCTACTTTCCAGCACTTATTTAGTAGTTAATGCTGATTTAAAATGCATTTCTTGGGCAGCCCGGGTGGCTCAGTGGTTTAGCGCCGCCCTCAGCCCAGGGCCTCATCCTGGAGAGCCGGGATCGAGTCCCATGTCGGGCTCCCCACAGGGAGGCTGCTTCTCCCTCTGCCTGTGTCTCTGCCTCTCTATGTGTCTCTCATGAATAAATAAATAAAATATTTAAAAATAAATAAAATGCATTTCTTATTTACCATTTAGGTATTTGAAGTGTAAGACAAACTATTAGAGCTACATACTCACTATTAAGCTACATACCCATTCATTCATTCATTCATTTGTTCATTCAAGGATTTATTAAGAATTGATTAGTGCCGTCCATGGATATAATGATGAACAAAAAAAGAAGCATAGAAACTGTCTCATAACTGGGTGCAGCAGACATTCATCAAATAGTCACAAAATGTATACATTATTTTACATTGCTGATTCTTAAATGCACAATTTTTCACATTTTATTAGGACTCATCTTATAACTTGATTGTATCCTGTAGTTCAAAGAGTAGAACTTTTTTTGCCCTTTTTTTGTTTTTTTTGCAGTTTTTTACTTTTTCTGGTCCAGAGGGCAAATTTATGATGTAAATTCTTACTTTCTTCTCTTCAATTTTTAAATTCTCTAATCAGAATAAGTGCAAACTACTGGAAATGTGCAAATAATGTCCCAAATCTGGTTTCAGGAGAAACCTCAATTTTGATGTTTATCATCTTCTACTTTTGAAGTGTAACGTGTGTAGCTATTTATTATTTTTTTCTGTAGAATTGAATTGAGTCACTTCTGTTTTGGAGGCAGTGTTTGGAACTCACTGTTGTTCACATTGCAAGAGAAACACTGTTCACATCTCAGGCTGGTGTTGGTGATCAGTAGAAAGGTCTGAAAAAATCAGCTGCCTGGGAAAGTGGCCATTTTCGCTGGGAAAATCAAGTCTAATCCTGAGCACTTATTTTCATTTTGCTTGTTGACTTTCTCGACAATAGATGCTAAATTTCTGCCATATTTATATGTAAAGAGAACTTTCACTTACCTTTATGATCTCTCCTCTGAACAACTGATTGAGCTTCCTTTCAATAACCATACAATTTCATATTCAATAATTCTACATTTGTTCCCTGATTGTTACTTTTTCCCCCTCTCCAGATACAAGATATGCTGCTTGAAGACAAAAATCATATGGATATGTCTTTTATACAACTAAATGCCTATAAGTGGACAAGTTAAAAATATATTAAAATAGAAAAGAGCAATCACTTCCTTTCATATTGCTCCAGATAATCACTGTTAAACTTTGATTATTTCCTGCTTGTCTTTTTTTTGTTTGTTTCCTACTGTAGTCTTCTTTTGTATCTCTACACAGTACCTTGGCAAATCATGATGATGTAATAGGAAATGAAGAAATACTTGTGACATTATTGATTGGTTGATCTTTAATGAGGTAATCTTGAGAAATTGTTAGATAGGAATGAAACTAAAAAACTGAGAATCCACGCTTTAAAAAAAATAATTCTTTCTAAGACTGTGTGGCCATGCATTCTAATTTAAAACAACTTTCAGGGACACCTGGGTGGCTCAGCAGTTGGGTGGCTGCCTTCTGGTGCAGTTGTGATCCTGGTATCCAGGATCCAGTCCCACATCAGGCTCCCTGCGAGGAGCCTGCTTCTCCCTCTGCCTATGTCTCTGCCTCTCTCTCTCTCTCTCTCTCTCTCTCTCGTCTCTGCCTCTCTCTCTCTCTTCTGTGTCTCTCATGAATATAATAAATATTAAAAAAATAATAAAACAACTTTCAGTGTCACTAAAAATGTTTTTTATATAATTCTATATGTCTCAGATAGTAAGGAAGACCACATTCTTTAATATGAGTCCAATTTGACATGTTGGAAATTTGTCCCTCAATAGTATGAAATTTTAAAGTTATCCTTGCACATTTTGTCCTGTGGTTTCTCAGTAGAGAGAGAAAAGAAGAAAATTAAGGAATGTGGCGTGTTGTTGAGTAGGATGTTTAGGTATTCCATTCACTCATTCATCTACCCATCCATTTATTCATTCATTTGGTGAGTATTTTTGAACTCCCCCTACATGTGTCGGACCCCATCCTAAGTGTTAGGGATACAGTGAGCAGGTCTGATAAAGTTCCTGGCACCAAAGAATTTCTACTCCCATGGGGGAACAGTAACTATAAGCAAATACATAAATCAGATAATATTCTAGTTGTGATGAAATCTATGGGAGAAATAAACAGAATGATGTCACGTGGAATTGCTGATGGGGAAAATGCACAGCGCAGAGAGTGGGGGAGGACTGCTTTAAACGAGGTGATGTCATCGGAAGAGAGATCTGAAAGATGAGGAGACAGCCTTCCTGGAAAAGGAACAGCAGATGCAAAACCCTGAGTCAGGAAAGAGCAGGCTATGCTTGGGAAATGAAAATGAAGGCAGGTGGCTGTAACCCAGGAAAGTCAGATCTAGAGATAGCAAACTGGGAGCCCTCCACAGTAGTATGCAGCAATTACACACAGGCATTTTGGGAGGGGAGGAACCGACAAGGCCAGATAAAAGGGCCAGCGCCAAGCCCTTGAGAGGTCATAAAGGAGAATGAAAGACCTCTTTTCTTCTGTAAGATGCAGATTATCCTTGGATTCAGGTGGCTAGGAAAAAAAAAATCTCGAATACTTTGACCTCTTGGGGGGATGAGGTTAACAGGGTGACAGGCACTTAAGGAGGGTACCTGATGGGATGAGCACTGGGTGTTATTACGCAACTGATGAGTCACTAAACTCCACCTCTGAAACTAATAATACAGTATATGTTAATTAGTTGAATTTAAATAAAATAAAATACCTTGAACTCATTTGGAGAACTATTTTCTGAATAGTTGTGCTGGTAGCTGTGTATTTAAATGACACGTATAAAAGGGAAAACAAAATTTAGTATTTAGAACTTATTCAATTGTTTCTAATTACTGCATGTATGAGTAATAACTTTACTTTTAGGGGGGCTGATGGTTGCCTTACACTCAGTAGGTTCTCCTCAGTAGTTAAGATAACTCGTGTTAGATCTGAGCAGACATTGATCCAGCCAATGACTCTAACTGCTTTTGGTAGAAAACAACAGCATATTATCTGGGACAGTTTACCTTTCTTTTTTTCTGGCTGGCTGATTGCTACTTTGCTTTATTAAAAAATGGTTTTTTAAAATTATTTATACTCCCTCTATTGAACTACAAAATTAGTAACAACACAATTAATCCTAGAATCTGCGAATTCTTCATTAAAAAGCAAGCCTTAAATATCGAGAGAGAAGCCTATCATACAGAAGGGACAGATTGGTAAGATGAGCAGAGAAGGAAGATGAGGAGGTTGAAGACAAAGAATCAAAGGACTGGGAACGGGGGATCCCTGGGTGGCTCAGCGGTTCAGTGCCTGCCTTTGGCCCAGGGTGGTGATCCTGGAGTCCCCTGGGACCCAGTACCCACATCGGGCTCCCTGCATGGAGCCTGCTTCTCCCTCTGCCTGTGTCTTCTGTCTCTCTCTCTCTCTCTCTCTCTCTATATATATATATATATATATAAAATGAATAAATAAATAAAACTCTTTTTTAAAAAAAAAAAGGACTGAGAACAGGGTGGAAATTTATGGCATTATTTCCACTGAATGTGCCATATTACCCAGTGTGGTATGACTTGAAAACTGAACTGCTTTTGAGCAGAAGAATTTCCTTAAGGTGGATATTGTTATTCCCATTTTACAGATGAGGAAGTACACATAGAAAGGTTAAGTAAGGGATCCCTGGGTGGTGCAGCGGTTTAGCGCCTGCCTTTGGCCCAGGGCACGATCCTGGAGACCCGGGATCGAGTCCCACGTAGGGCTCCCAGTGCATGGAGCCTGCTTCTCCCCTCTGCCTATGTCTCTGCCTCTCTCTCTCTCTCTCTCTCTATCATAAACAAGAAAAATTAAAAAAAAAGAGTTGAACAAAGCTGATGGATACAAATTATCTAATAAAATCGATTATGAAAAAAAAAAAAAAAGAAAGGTTAAGTAATTTGCCCAAGATCACACAGTTTGGCTGACCTGGAATGTGAAACCCAAGCAGTTTGACTCCAAAGCTGACCTTTTTTAAATTCCACCTTCTTCTGGAGAAAGAGCTTACCTCTGGAGAGCTTTGGCCTTGTCGGTTCCTCTCACCACTATATCTTGAATTTCTAG
This sequence comes from Canis lupus familiaris, assembly GCF_011100685.1. NCBI lineage: Eukaryota > Metazoa > Chordata > Mammalia > Carnivora > Canidae > Canis > Canis lupus. The sequence goes on from NW_023331691.1 coordinate 39,357, forward strand.
TCCTATCTTCTCCATTCATCCTAGGCTTCATTCCTGGTCCCTCTGCTAGGTTTTCAGTGTTTAACTCCTCTCTTTGTTGTGTTGTTGTTGTTGTTTTTTTTTAAGATTTTTTATTTATTTATTCATAGAGACACAGAGAGAATGAGAGGCAGAGGCACAGGCAGAGGTAGAAGCAGGCTCCATGCAGAGAGCCCGATGTGGACTTGATCCAGGGTCTCCAGGATCACGCCCTGGGCTGCAGGCGGCACTAAACCGCTGCGCCACCGGGGCTGCCCTAACTCCTCTCTTTGGATATAATATTTTAAAGTGTGATATGCACGGACAATAGATAGTAGGGGGTACTAATAAAGTTGATAGATAGACATGAACATGGAAGGGAACCCGAAATGATTAATAGATGAAAAAAAAAAAAGGCAAGGTGAAGGAAGTGTGTATAGCATGCTCATAGTCATATCAAGGAAAGGAATATACATTTGTGTATATTAGTCAGAGTCCAAGCAACAAAGCATAAGACCTGAAAGACAGTTAATAAAGGGACTGTTTATAGAAGTGTGGGCAGGTCATGGAAAATCAACAAGGCAGTGGTGAAGCACCCAAGGGCTAGCTGACGGGAGCTGTCAGCTGTCTCCTGCTGAGAAGACAGCTGCCAGCATTTCTAGCCTGAGGGAAGAGGAGGTGGGAGCTCTTACCACAACCCTGAGGGTAGGAGAGGGGCCAGCTGCCCAGCAGGAACTGTGGCCCTTAATAAGGAATGGAAGCAGGCCAACAAGGAAGAAGCTTGGGGAATAAATATCCAGATTTCTCCGCTCCTTACTTCTCATCTTTTGCTGGTTGGATCTTCCCCACCCCTTCTTTCTCCATTGCCCAAAATCTACTGGAAGAAGCCAGACAGCTAAGGAGCCAGACAGTTTGTTCATTTGCTCATACGGTCAGTCCTCAGGGCACAGAGCAGAGTAGAGAAAGAATAGTGAGGGGGTGAATTGACAATATCTCCTTATATAAACAGAGTATTTAAAAAAAAAAAATAGAGTATTTCTAGAAAGACTCATCAGAAACAAGGTTCTGATGGAAGCAAGGGACTTTTTAAACAATACATTTTATTTTTAGAACAGTTTGTTGATTCACAGAAAAACTGAGAGGATAGTATGGAAGAGTGACCATATACCGTATAGCCTGTTTTTCCTATTGGCACCTTAAAATTTCTATGGTATACTTGCCGCATTAAAAACAAACAAACAAACAAACCAAACAAACCAATATTGAGGGCAGCCTCAGTGGCTTAGCGCGGTTAGTGCCGCCTTCAGCCCAGGGCATGATCCTGGAGACTGGGATCGAGTCCCGCGTTGGGATCCCTGCATGGAGCCTGCTTCTCCCTCTGCCTGTGTCTCTGCCTCTCTCTCTCTCTCTCTCTTTCTCATGAATAAATAAATAAAATCTTTAAAAAATATATTGATACGTTATTATTACCTAAAGTCAACGGTTTGTTCAGATTTCCTTAGTTTTTACTAGATGTAGTTTTCTGTTCCAGGATACCACATTACATTTCTTGTTTCCTTAGGCTCTTCTTGGCTGTGACAGTTTCTCAGACTTCTTTTGTTTTTGATGACCTTGACATTTTTGAGGGAATCCTGGTTAAATATTTTATAGGATGCTTCTGAATTGGAAATTATCTGATTTTTCTCAGACTAGTGTTATGCTTTTTGGGGGGAGGAAAACCATACAGGTCAAGAGCTATTTTTATCATATCAAGGATACACAGTATCAGTATGACTTATCATTGTTGATACAGTATATTGACCTTCGGTCACCTGGATAAAGTAGTGGTTTGTTAGGTTTCTCCACTGTAAAGTGACTCTCTCTCCCCCTACGTCCTTTCTATAATCTCTTTGAAAAGAAGTCACTATAAGCTGGCCACACTTAAAGAGTGGGGAGTTAACCTCCATCTTCTTGAGGGTGGAGTTATTTTATATAGATAACTTAGAAGTCTTCTGTAAGAGAGATTTGTGTCACCCCCCCTTTATTAATTTATTCAATATTTATGTCAGTATGTAATCATGACTTTTTTTACTTTTGTATTAGAATCTAATACTACTTTATTTTGTTGATCAAATTATTTCCAGCTTTGGCCTTGAAAGCTCTTTCATTTGCTCCCCAATGTCCTTATCAATGTAGGGTAGTTTTTGTTTTTGGGAGTACTTCCTTACTTTCTGTCATTGTAAGGTGCTCTAGGTTTTCCTCCTCCATCCGACTAATAACTGCCTCGCCATCCTCCCCTCACCTCGTAGCAGACTCAACTTTCACCCTCCCCTCCTCCTCCTCCTCCTCCTCCTCTCCCGCTCCTCCTCCTCTCCTCCTCCTCCTCCTTCTTCTTCTTCTTCTCTCTTCTTCTTTCTTCTTCTTCTCTTCTTCTTCCTCTTTTTAAGTAATCTCTACACCCAGCATGGGACTCAAAACTCGAGTCACACACTCTATTGACTGAGCCAGCCAGGAAGCCCCTTCAGGCTATCTTGTATATTTTCTATACCAGTCTTTGGATCTGCCAATTCTCTAAGGAAACCCACCACAATTCCTTTTATTGGAAACAGTATTAGAAACAAGATGTGGGCTGTACATGTGCCATTGCTGCTGGGATGTCATTGCTGATAGAGCAAAGAAATACATGTGTGTATTAAGAAATACTATGATATAACATTTTTCTATATTATGTATATAAACATATCTATAGTACTTCTATACGTAACCATCTGTATCTCTCTTAAGCTTAACATAAGTTCATACTAATGAAGAAACTTATTTTTTGCCCTATTAATGTCTTTTTTTTTTTTTTTAATTCATGAGAGAGAGAGAGGCAGAGACACAGGCAGAGGGAGAAGCAGGCTCCATGCAGAGGGCCTAATGTGGGACTTGATCCCAGGTCTCCAGGATCACACCCTGGGCTGAAGGCGGCGCTAAACTGCTACCCCTGAAATGCCCTATTAATATCTTAATAGTTGTGGATTACTAGATGAAAAAGTTCTATTGAAAGGTGCATACATATAAAAACCTTGTGAATCAAAGGAGGGGGTGCCTGGGTAGCTCAGTCAGTTGGGTGTCTACCTTCCGCTCAGGTCATGATCCGGAAGCCTGAGATTTAGCCCTGCATCAGGCTCCCTGCTTAGCAGCCTGCTTTTCCCTCTCTGTCACTCCCCCTGCTTGTGCTTTCTCTCTCTCAAATAAATAAATAAAATATTTTAAAAAACAAAAAAGAAAAGTCCATAAAAGCTTGCTTCCTGCTGAGAAGGTACACTCTGAAGCAGAAGAAAACTCATTTACTAAAAATAAAATAAAACATATTAGGGGAAAAATATATTGGGGCAACTGGGTGATTAGAATAACTCATGTGAATTATTCTTCCATAATGATCCTCCTATAGATTTGTATGTTGCATGAGGACCTCAACATAGTCAAAATGGAATTAATTATCTTCTTTCAGACCCATTCTTGAATCTGCTGCTTTTCCTGAATTTCCCATCTTTGTGAATGGCTCCCATCCATTCAGTTGCCCAAGGCAGAAACTTGGGACAACTCTTGATTCTGTCTTCCTTGTTGCCTTTGATGTCATTCTACTTGTCAAGTCACATTTTTAAGTAACTCTCTAGTTCCTCCAGTTTTTTCCATCTTCACAGCTATGGCCTGGGTTTAGGCCAGGGGTGCCCCCAAGGCAATAGTCCCCTCCTAGTTCTCCCTGCTTCTCTTCTTGTTGCTACTCACAAGTTATTCATCAAAGCAGCCAACAACAGTTGTAAAAATGGGTATCTGGTCAGGTTTGTCCTTACCTTAAAATTTCTCAAAATGGCTCTTCATCATCCTCTTCTATCCACCCATGGTTTTGAGTGAGCGCTCTCTGCCTTGGAGGCTTGCTTCTTCCTCTGCTGGGACTCTTTCTCCCTTTCCCCATCCTTAGCTTCAGTCTTGGCTTAGTTGCCCTTTTCATGGAGCCTTGCCTAATAGCCAAAGGCCAGGGTCGTTTGTTCTTCCTACATAGGTCATAGCACTGTCTCTCTCTCTCTTAAGTAGGCTCCATGCCCAACGTGGGGCTTGAACTCATGACTCTGAGATCATGAGTGGCTTGATCTAATGAGCCAGCCAGGTTCCCCTTGGCACTCTTCATATGCATGCACTTACCACACTGAAGGGTACTTGTCTGAATCCATTATTAGGCTCTACCCTCCTCAAAGGCAAAGGCTTTATCAGGAGTGCAGTGGAGTCAGACTATCTGAAGCTTCAGTTGTCCAGAACCTGGCTCTGTCATTTTCTACTTGTGGGCAGTTACTTTTCTTCCCTTTGGTTCCATGTCTTCACCTTTAAAATAAGATTGTATGAGAAGAGTACCTACCTAACTCATGATGTTGATGTGGGAATTAAATGCAACGCCTGGCACATAGTAAGCCCTTGATAACGTTAGCTATTATAATTGAGTTTTGGAACCTGGGGAGTAGTTCGAGTTAGATTCCTGGTGTATTTTGAGCTTCATTTCAAAAAAAGGTACGTGAGTGTATGTATATATGTTATTTGATGTTGCCAGGAATAGCTAATTTTATCTGTCAAAAATTTCTTCCTAGCACGCTCTTTTGAGTCATGGATTTTGGCTTTTAAGTAAGCTAAAGGTTGTTCATTGGGAGAACGGCCAGAAAAAACTTATCCACGGCTTTTGAATCACATGTTGAACAAATCTGGCATCACAAGCATCAAGCTGCCTTCTGTTTCTAATCATTTTTCTTTCTAATTTAGTTTCTCCCACCAAAAGGGATTATAATTGATTTTCATTGCAGAGTCCATGGAAGATGTCACAAGATGTAAAGGCAATTATTTTCAAGTAGATGGAACCCATATTTGCTGAGCGTCACCACTGGCTCTGTCCCAAATGCTAAGCAGTAGCAATACTTCTCTGGCTTGCGACGATGTGCACTCATCTGAGGAACTGGCATAGGTCTTGGCTAAGAGACTTCTTCTTTCTTCTCACCTACACCTCTGACATTCTTAAAAAACAACAACAAAAAAACAACAAAAAAAGCAAAACCAAAAACAGAAACAAAAAAACGCAAGTGGTAGCATCTTATTTATGAAAGCCTCTCCAAGAACATACTGGTCAGTGGTCTGGCCCTAGAGGCTTGAATCCAGGTCCTATCTCAAAATAGACTTGCCTCAGGGAAAATCACTCTTCTAAACTACACTTCCCTTCCTTTCATCTCTTTACTTCTCAATAGCTCCCCTCCTCCCCTTTCTCTAACCTGCAGAAACCTCCCTCTTTTTGAGTTCCCATTTTCTGCTCTTTCACTCATTCTTACCATTTCCTAAACCTAGGCATTTTTCCTGCTTTGAAACTCCTATAAAAAGAGGGGAATCTGGAAATGATTTTTGTCAACATGAAAGCCAATATATTGTAAAATAATAAACATTTACAAAAAAAATTGCAAACACAGCAAAGAACCATTTGACATCATCTTTAGATGTGCCAATTCCTTTTGGATTTGTGTGTTTAACCCCCAGTAGAAGTAAATTCTTGAGGGCGGAAGCTTATCTCTGTGATTCTGGGTGTGTTTCCTGGTCAATCTCACAAAAAGAAGGAAGTAATAATCATTCTTCACATTGTTGTGATAATTAAGTATAGTGAGAGAATTTTCTACACCACAGTAAAGTGCTCCTGTCTTTCTTTGGTTTTGAGGGTCTCCTCCACTGGGAAAAGGACACGCAGCATGGATTGGGAGTGTGGATTCTGGGTTTGAGTCCCTGCTCAGCAGTTTCCCTAAGGAATTCAGGAAACATACTTCATCTCTTCATGTCTCATTTTCCTTGCCTGCAAATTGGGAATGATAATGGTCTTTACTTCATAGGTTCTTGCAATAATTAAATGATGCGGAGTAGGTAAAGCAATTAGAACCTAGCACGTGGGGAGGACTTGACAAATGTTGGCCGCTCTTATTAGCATAATGCTCAGTGTAGAGTAGGTGCCTAAAAAATACTTAGGGATGAATTGGAAACAAATTCACAGTGTGGTCCTTTTTAATAAGCAGATCAGCTGGGGTAACCTTGATTGCTACCCAATGGTTGTCTTCTTTTTTATTTAGTTTGCCAATTTATCTTACACCTGGGCCTTGTAAACCATTTGAATGGACCAGTTCAATTGCATTCGGGTCATAAAAATCAAAATTGTTTGGAAGACAAAAGCCAGAAGGAATTAGTAAGTGGAATTATAATCAAATAGGAAAGGTGTTAACTTGGGTGAAGGAGAGATTCCCACCGGTATCATCTTATTTAAAATCTTAATTAGAGTTCTGGAAAAGGCCAAAGTCATGTGCTACATGTAATGTTAATATAATTACTTGGGGACAAATGGAAATGCTAATACGGGCCTGAGGGACCAATATAAAGAAATCTAAACAAGGCTTTTTTTTTTCTTCTAAAGAGCTCATAATATAAAACAATATAAACAAATCTCATTAATCTGGATCTAAACATTTCAGAAAAGTAGAATACAATTGGTTCACATCAGTAATATTGCTTTCTTTTCAAAAATTTTTTTTTTAAATTTGATTTAATTTTGTTACAGTAGGAAGAATAAGATAAATAGCAATCCTCAGGCCCCTTCCCCCAGGTTCCCTCTCCTAAAGGGAACCACTTTTCAAATCCTGTAGCTGATTCTTTCATGTGTATGTCCACATCTCTAAATCATATCATTGCATTTTTTAGGTTTTTTGTTTTTTTTTTCGGTTCTTTGTTTTTTTTTCCATTTTTCTCACCAGGTGAGATGAGGGTATTTAGCACTCTTTCCTGTGTTCCCACTAATGCCAAAGCCCTGTAGACCACGTTTTCTCCACCTCCTGAGACAAGGGGCATAATTTTGGCTAGATTTATAGTGGAACTATTCACATTATTATAATTCTATTTCTATTCACAAGGGAGCTATGTGGTAAGCTGCTATTATTTTTATGTTCTGGACCTTATTTTTCTGGTGACCCTAATTTCAGTTGTCTTGGTTTTTTTTGTTATCTTGTGTTATTTGCTTAGCTTTCTATGACCGCTAACACACATCACTACCGTAACCCCAAACCCTCCTCCAGTGAAACTGATGTTTCCTTTCAGTATGTTCATTATGTTCCATATGTTCATTTGCATCAAGCATTTAATTAACCTCATCTTGAAAAAAAGCCTCTCACAGGGTCACCTGAAGAGCTTCACAGCTAAGAAATCTGCCTTTCCCATCATCCTGTGCTTTTCCCATCTGTGCTTCTGAGCACATATCCCTTTTCCTGGTTCCCATCTTCCTCTTCCTTGGTTTACTCATCCTTTAGGTGGAACACATCCTCTATCCACCTGCTTCCCGGTGAAAAGATGGGTGGGAGGTTAAATTTTTGAAAACTTGCAAGCCTGGAAATGTCTTTATTCTATACTCATACTTGATGTATAACATGACTTGGGTATAGGATTCTGGGTTGGAAATAATTTCCTGTCAGAATTTTGAAAGCACTGCTCCACTGTCTTTATCATGTTCTAGCATCCCTTTGGAGATCTGAACTCATTCAGATTCCCTTTTAACTGGTGAAACAACAAAAACTGAACAGAGGAAGTTTAAGATTGAATGGGTTTTATTAGTCCATTCCTAAATTGGGTGGCATCCCATCTAGCAAGTAGAGGGGAGCTCCAAGAGGCTGCAGGAAGGGAAAAGGTTTTGAAGGTTAGAGAGGGAGCAGATGAAAGGAATTATGAGCAAATGATCGATCCATTGTTTTAGGCAAGGTCACTCTCCCAAGGGGAGTGGGGGTCTATCAGTAAACTACCCAGTTCTGACCAGGAGATTTCCATGTGGACTGGTTAAAGGTTACATTTCTGGGGACTTGAAACTGCAGTTAGGTTAGGTATCAAGTGTTTACAGATTTGGGGCTTTAGCCTAAGTGACGCCATTTTGGACCTGGTTTTCTTTTAAACAGCTTTCTCCCCAGAAACTTGTAGAATCTTCTCTTTGGACTTGGTTCAGTGGTGTGGCTCTATTTTCAGGTGCTGTGCGGGGGATTTGGTGGGCTCTTTTCCTACTTTTTTCTAAGGGCTCTTTGTTACTTTCTTAAAAAAATCTGTTTGGGGCACCTGGGTGGCTCAGTGGTTGAGCATCTGTCTTTGGCTCAGGTTGTGATCTCGGGGTCCTGAAATGGAGTCCTGAATCAGACTCCCTACAGGGAGCCTGCTTCTCCCCCTCTGCCTGTCTCTGCCTCTCACTGTGTCTATGAATAAACAAAATCTTTAAAAAAACTTACAGCTTCTAATTCTGATTTTGTAGATGGGCTGAAATAAGAATTCATGGCTTCTCTGAAGACAGTAAAGGTTTAGTTATTATTTTTATTTTTTAATGTACATTTCTTCTTCCTGTATGCTTTCTATTTTCACCACATTTTTTTTTTCTTCTGTTTGTTTTTTGGTCTCTATGTTTTCCTATTAGGGGCTTTTCTCAGATCTCCTCATGCTTCAGTGCCTGCTCTTACTTCAAGTCAGGGCCTCTGAGCTGCCTGGGAGCTCTAAGTGGGTGTGTAATCCCATAGGGTGAGCTGGCTGTTTTGTGGGAAACCCCTGATGTCATCATCCTTGTCAACATCATTAGGTCTTTATCTTGGGTCTAATAGATTCCCGTCTGGAGAAACATTTGTTTGGTCTTCTACTTGGAAGGAAGAGACTAGCTGCTATCATTCTGGGTTGAGCAAGTTCTGCAGTGTAGTATGCAGATGTCATCTACTTAACTCTTCTCTTTTTTATTAGACACTCCACTCTCCTTTCCCCTCTTTAAAGATGAAAACTGTTGTGTACTGGGGTGAGGGAGGCCCATCACCCAGGAATCTGCAGGGAGAGAGGGGCATCTAGAGACTGTCCTCTTTTGTCAGAAGGGGCCAGCCAATTCTCAAGCCCTGATGATTTGGTGGCTTCAACGGACAGCTTTTCCCTCTGAGGAAACAATTCCTTCTTCATCAGTTATAGTAAGTCAGTACCACATGTTCATTGGCTCTGAAGCTTTTACAAAGTTTCTTGTCATGCTCACTTTATCCCTGTAGTTTCATGCCTTAAAAAACTGCCCTTCCTTTAGTATCTATGCAGTTTAGGAGAGAGTAAAAGCCTGTGTTCAATCGGCTATTTTTTGCAATTCTGCTTTCTCTAGGGTGAAAATCCTACATCTGATATTTTCTAGCATTTGGAGGAGTTTTGTAGTTAGTTGCCTTCAACTGGAGAAAAACCAAAGACGGCATACTTCTGGGCATGCTAAGCTCGGAGTACCAACTCCCTTTCAATTCTGAAATGTACAAT